>NC_069503.1:771363454-771635954 GCF_027579735.1 Bombina bombina | reverse complement strand
TGCCCATATAGGCAAACTTTAGAAACTGAAAATGTTCACTGTGAATAGGAACATGAAGGTAAACATCCCTAAAATCTATTGAGGACATAAACTGACCTTGCTGAGCAAAAGGCATAATAGTTTGAATACACTACATTTTGAAAGTAGATCCAGAGCTGGCCTGAGAAATCCCTCCTTTTTTGGAGCAATGAAAAGGTTGATGTAAAACCCCATTCCCTGTTCCCAACAATGGAACAGAAACAATCACTCACATAGATTCTAGATACAAATCTGCCTTAAAAAAGGCCTGAGCATTCACAGGATTTCTCGGGACATATGACAGAAAAAACCTTCTCCTGGGAATGCTTTTTCTGTAACCTGTTTGAAAATAAGCTACCTGGAAAAGGCGTAACCTGCCCCCTACCAGAGCCTCTGGATCATGGGCTGTACCTTCATGCAGACTAAATCAAGGAGTAATTCCTTATTCCAGATCAAACATGGAGCCAGAGGAAACTTGTTTCTGAGTGGAGAAATCAGATTTCTGTGCTCTTTTTTGACACAAGGGACAAAACTGATTAGGAGCTTTATATTTACCTTTGGACTTCTTGTCCTGCGGAAAAAAAAGATTCTTTACCTCCAGTCACAGTAGAGATAATAGAATCCAAATCAGAACCAATCAACATCTTTCCTAGAAAAGAGAGAGATAAAAGCCTGGATTTAGAATCAACATAACAGCAGACCAAGACTTTACCCATAAAGCCCTTCTAGAATGTACTGCAAGAGACATACTTTTAGCATTAATCTTAATGATGTCAAAAACAGCACCACCAATGAAAGTATTAGCACATTTAGGCAACTCCAAAAGGTTTATAAAATCTTCACTAGCAGATTCCTCAGAAAACTGCCCGGAAAGACTTTTTAACCAAAAAGAAGAAGCAGCAGCCATATCAGTAATAAAAACTGCTGCACTAAAAATATATCCTGCTTACTGAAAAACCCTGCTATGGAAATACTCTAACTTCCTATCTTTAAAGGTAGAGATATCGTCTAACCAAAGTAGAAAAGTTCCCATCTACTTTGGGAACAGTTTCCCAAAGCTCAATGATAGAAGTTGGTAAATTATACAATTTCTTAAAACTTGCAGAAGGATTAAAAGAATATCAGACTTAGCCCATTCCCTAGAGACTATCTTAGAAGTAGCATCAGGGATAGGACACACCGCAAGAGATTTAACCATAGGCTCTAATATAGGGTTCTATTTATCAAATGTCTGTCCGACATGATCTGATCAGTGGATCATGTCCGACAGACATCGCTGAATGCGGACAGCATTATGCTCTCTGCATTCAGCATTGCACCAGAAGTTCTTGTGAACTGCTGGTGCAGCGCCGCCCCCTGCAGATTTGCGGCCAATAACTAGCAGGGGGTGTCAATCAACCGATCGTATTCGATCGGGTTGATTTCTGGCGATCGCTATCCGTCTCCTCAGAGTAGACGGACAGGTTGTGGAACAGCGGTCTTTAGACCATTGCTTCATAACTTGTGTTTCTGGCAAGCCTGAAGGCTCGTCAGAAGCATGGGGCTTCAAGCTCAATACAGAGCTTGATAAATATGCCCCATAGCATCTTAATGATTAACAGATTTATCCAAATTTACTTTAGGATCTTTAACAGCTAAAGTAAGTAAAATCTCCCTTAAAGAACGAATATGTTCAACTTTATAGGATGATTCATGAACAGAGTTAGACCCCTGACTATTAAAAAAAAAAAAAAACTATCCCTCTGAGGACTCAGCAGCTTCATTACCAGAAACATTAACCTCAGCAGGCTTAGAGCTAGTAGAATGTAAATTGTGAACTGACCTTTTAAGTTTATTTGAAGGAAACATGGCCACCAACATTTCAGACACTCTAGGAGCAAAATCTGAAAAACTATTCTGTAAGGAACAAACAAAAGGAGCAAGAGCAGTATTCGACTGTTAGGAATGCATTAAAACATTAACGGTTAGATTACGAGTTTTGCGTTATGAGGGGTGCGGTGCTAAGTTGCACGTTATTGTCACCGCTCACTTACCTACAGCGCTGGTATTACAGGTTTTTATAAACCCGGCGTTAAAAGACAAGAAATGAGCATAGAGCAAAATTGAGCTCCATACCGCACTCCAATACCAGCGATGCTTAAGTCAGTGGTGAGCTGGTTGTACGTGCTTGTGCATGATTTCCCCATAGACATCAATGGGGAGAACCGGCTGAGAAAAAGTCTACCACCTGCAAAAAAACAGCGTAAAGCTCAGTAACGCAGCCCCATTGATTCCTATGGGGAAACTAAATTTATTTTTACACCTAACACCCTAACATGAACCCCGAGTCTAAACATCCCTAATCTTACACTTATTAACCCCTAATCTGCCGCCCCCAACATCGCCGACACCTGCATTATACTTATTAACCCCTAATCTGTCGCTCCGGACATCGCCGCCACTATAATAAACATATTAACCCCTAAACCGCTGCACTCCCGCATCGCAAACATTAGTTAAATATTATTAACCCCTAATCTGCTGTCCCTAACATCGCCGCCACCTACCTACAATTATTAACCCATAATCTGCTGCCCCCAACGTTGCCGCCACTATACTATATTTATTAACCCCTAAACCGAAGTCTAACCCTAACCCTAACATTTCCTAACAAATATAATTAAAATAAATCTAAATAAAACCTACTATTAATAACTAAATAATTCCTATTTAAAACTAAATACTTACCTATAAAATAAACCCTAAGCTAGCTACAATATAACTAATAGTTACATTGTAGCTAGCTTAGGGTTTATTTTTATTTTACAGGCAAGTTTGTATTTATTTTAACTAGGTAGAATAGTTACTAAACAGTTATTAACTATTTAATAACTACCTAGCTAAAATAAATACAAATTTACCTGTAAAATAAAACCTAACCTAAGTTACACTAACACCTAACATTACACTACAATTAAATAAATTACCTAAATTAAATACAATTAACTAAATTAAATACAATTACCTAAATTACAACCCCCCCCCCCACTAAATTACACAAAATAAAAAACAAAATAAGGAACAGAAACCCAATCCTTCCCCCAAAGAATCTGGTTCCAATTGGAAACCTTCTTCAAGTTGGAATAAATCCAAGCCGTTTAAGAAACCAAAGCCAGCCCCCAAGTCTGCATGAAGGTGCGGCCCTCATTCCAGCTCAGTTGGTAGGGGGCAGATTAAGATTCTTCCAAAGCATTTGGGCAGATTCTGTCCAAAATCAAAGGATTCAGAGTATTGTCTCTCAAGGGTACCGAATAGGATTCAGAGTAAGACCTCCTGTGAGAAGATTTTTTTTTCTCACGAATCCCGGCAAATCCAGTAAAGGCTCAGGCTTTTCTGAAGTGTGTTTCAGACCTGGAGCTTTCAGGGGTAATCATACCAGTTCCGTTTCAGGAACAGGGTCTGGGGTTTTATTCAAATCTATTCATTGTACCAAAGAAAGAAAATTCATTCAGGCCAATTCTGAATCTGAAAATTTTGAATCGTTTTGTAAGAGTGCCAACTTTCAAAATAGTGACTATAAGGACAATTCTGCCTTTTGTTCAGCAAGGTCATTATATGTCCACAATAGACTTACAGGATGCATCTTCATATTGCGATTCATCCAGACCACTATCAGTTTCTGAGATTCTCTTTTCTAGACAAGCATTACCAATTTGTCGCTCTTCCATTTGGCCTAGCGACAGCTCCAATAATTTTTTCAAAGGTTCTCAGTGACCTACTCTCTGTAATCAGAGAATGGGGTATTGCAGTGTTTCCTTATTTGGACGATATCTTGGTACTAGCTCAGTCTTTACATTCTGCAGAATCTCACAAGAATCAACTAGTGTTGTTTCTTCAAAGACATGGTTGGAGGATCAATTTACCAAAAGGTTCCTTGATTCCTCAGACAAGGGTCACCTTTTTAGGTTTCTAGATAGATTCAGTGTCCATGACTCTGTGTCTAACAGACAAGAGACGACTAAAATTGGGTTCAGCTTGTCGGAACCTTCAGTCTCAATCATTCCCTTCAGTAGCTATGTGCATGGAAGTTTTAGGTCTCATGACTGCAGCATCGGACGCAATCCCCTTTGCTCATTTTCATATGAGACCTCTCCAGCTTTGTATGCTGAATCAATGGTGCAGGGATTATACAAAGATATCACAATTAATATCCTTAAATCCCAATGTTTGACTCTCTCTGACTTGGTGGTTAGATCACCATTGTATAGTTCAAGGAGCCTCTTTTGTTTGTCCAACCTGGACTGTGATCACAACAGATGCAAGTCTTTCAGGTTGGGGAGCTGTCTGGGGATCTCTGACAGCACAAGAGGTTTGGAAATCTCAAGAGGCCAGGTTACCAATCAATACTTTAGAACTCCATGCTATTTTCAGGGCTCTTTAGGTGTGGCCTCTGTTGAAGAGAGAACTGTTCATTTGTTCTCAGACAGACAATAGCACAACTATGGCATATGTCAATCATCAGGGTGGGACTCGCAGTCCCCAAGCTATGAAAGAAGTATAAGTGCAACAATCAGGAAGCGCATTAAACACTTGCTGTGTTGAATGTTCGGTATGCTGCAGTGCGCTTCACGTAGACATACTGTCATATTACAGTTTGTGGACTCTTACCCTATTCAATGCAAACTCCTTCACACCTGTAATTGGATCATCGCTTTTGCTATAAAGCTCACCTTGCAACTCTCATCTTTGCTTGTTATTCTGTCTTCAATCAAGCTCCGTGTCAAGCCCCTCCTCTGGGAGAATTACTGGTTAGAATCGTTGGCTATTCTGACTGCCTCCTCATCCTCTGCTCCAACTACCTGCTACTTCCGGCTTCGTTGCGGTGACGTCACACGCCGACTTATCCTCTCGGCTGCAGCTGCTTCTGCCACGCTCTCCCTACTCAAACTTACTTTCGTGCAGGTTTGATTTCCATTTGAGTCTTTATGTTCATAAGCCTTATCTCTGACATTGAATATCATTGTTTGCGAATTTGTGAATATAGATACTCCTTATTTATACCATCTTATTATGTTTACCGGAGTCTCCTTGAACATATGATGTTATCCTTACTTTGTTCAGCCACCTCATCTCCATCTTTGATTTAGTATTTTCTCAAATAAGTTTTATATGCAAGTTGCTATAATATTTGTCCTTACTTATTTTCCATGCCATATATATATATATATGTCTAAAATTTACCCTCATATGAGAAATTGGCAGGAAAATCCATCTGTATATGTAGTAATATACAGATGCATTTCAGATGCCATAGAATAAAATTGTAAAATCTTCTGCGAAGTATTAAGTACTTATATGTTCAGTCTCCGCCAACCTGCAGGAGTTATTACAAACATACATATTGTTATGCTAGGAATGAGATCTGCAACTGTGATCCTCATAATCATTAAGTTAACTATCTTTCACAGGGCGTATATGATAGAAATAACAAGCCACAACATGGATCCAGCAGACCTTGTTAAACATGTTCAGGTTCTCACAGAAAGAGTAGAGACACTCACACAAGGTTATAATAGTCTACACCAGGAAAATACAAATTTAAAATTGTATATAAATGAAAAATTACAATCTTTGAGCTCCTCAAATTTAGCATCAGATCCACAACCCAGTCCACCAGAGAAATTCTCTGGAGATAGAAGGCAATACAGAGAATTTAAAAATGCTTGCCTTTTGTATTATGCACTAAAACCAAGATCATATCCCAATGATCACTCTAAGGTGTTAACTACAATTTCATATCTGAGAGGAGAGCCCCGTAGCTGGGCTAACACATTTTTTGAGACTGATGACCCTATCTTGTATTCTTTAGAAAATTTCTTCAAAGCTATGAGTCAATTATATGACGACCCAAATAAACAACTCACAGCAGAAAACACTATGAGGTCATTGAGACAAAATAAACGACAGGTGGAAGAATATATTACAGACTTTAAAAAATGGTCAAAGGATACACTCTGGAATGACCTGTCGCTTAGAAATCAATTCCGGTTAGGGTTGTCTGATGCATTAAAAGATGAACTGGCGAGAGTTCAGCTACCTGAATCTCTTGAAGATTTAATTAACCTCTGTATAGTTCTTGATAGAAGAATTAGAGAAAGGAGAGTAGAGAGGTATCAGTCAGATCACTCAATAAGAAAAACATACACTCCAAGTTATTCAGAACATAGCATGAAAGTTACTAATAAAGACCCACCTGAGTCAATGGATCTAGGATTTATTAGAGGACCCTTGAACCAACAAGAGAAACTAAGAAGACGCAGCAACAACCTGTGTATGTACTGTGGAGCGCCAGATCACACAGTTAAAGACTGCTCTCAATTGCGCACAAGGAAGGGTAAGCAAATAACTACTGCTAACTGTTTATCAACATATAGTAAACAATCATCTCACTGTCTACTATCTATTCTTTTACAGTGGGACCAACATCAACTACAAACCCAGGCTATCCTTGATTCTGGGGCTAGTTTGAATTATATTGATGCTGATTTTGTTAATCAAAATAAAATTCCATTAATTAAAAAAGCAAACCCCACTGTGTTACGTTTTATTGATGGAAAATCTATCTCCTCAGGTCCTATACAATACCAAACTATTCCACTAAGAGTTATTTCCAAACAGAACCACACAGAATATATAACATTTGATGTTATACCTTCACCTCTTTATCCTGTAATACTTGGTATTACCTGGTTATCCTTACATGACCCTAATATTATTTGGTCAAACTCTACAACTGAGTTCACTTCAGATTATTGTAAAAAGACTTGTTTCCACTCTCATGTTCTTCTAACAGACACATGCTTAATACCCCCACAATATCAGACATTCTCTGATGTTTTTGACAAAAAGGAGGCAGAAAATTTGCCTCCTCATAGAAAATATGATTGTCCAATTGATTTACTACCTGGAGTGGACATCCCATACGGGCATATATTCCCTTTATCGGATTCAGAATTAGAATTCCTGAAAACATATTTGGAGGACAACTTAAAAAAAGGGTTTATTAAACCTTCTACTTCACCTGCAGGAGCAGGGATATTCTTTGTTCGGAATAAAGATCATAGCTTAAGACCTATTGTTGATTATCGCGAACTTAACAAGCGCACTGTTAAAAACCGATACCCTCTACCTCTAATTCCTGACCTGATTGAAAGGTTACAAGGTGCAAAATTCTTTACAAAACTGGACTTGAGGGGTGCTTACAATTTAGTTTGAATTAAATCAGGGCATGAATGGCTGACTGCCTTCCGTACCCGATATGGGTTATACGAATATACGGTCATGCCCTTCGGGCTATGTAATGCCCCTGCGACTTTCCAGTTTCTGATAAATGATATTTTTAAAGATTTACTCAATATATTTATAGTGATTTATTTGGATGACATACTCATCTACTCAAAGTCTTTCGATGAACATATTCAACATGTAAAAGTGGTACTCACTAGGTTACGTGAAAACCACCTCTACGTAAAACTTGAAAAATGTGAATTTCACACTAACAAGATAACCTTCTTAGGTTACACTATTAGTTCTGAAGGTATAAACATGGAAGAGGATAAGATCTCAGCGATCTTACGTTGGCCGAGACCCACTAACAAGAAACAAGTCCAAAGATTCATGGGCTTTGCTAATTTTTATCGGAAATTTATACGGAACTTCGCACATATAACAAAACCTTTAACAAATCTTACAAAGAAGAACACACCCTTTCAGTGGGGAATTGAAGCACAAACAGTCTTCGATAAATTAAAGAAATCTTTCACTAGTGCACCTATTTTGCACTTTCCAAACCCAAAACTTCAATACATCCTTGAGGTAGATGCCTCGAATGTAGCAATTGGAGCTATTCTCTCACAAAGAGAGAGTTTGGAAAAACCGTTACATCCAGTAGCTTATTACTCACGTACCCTGACATCGGCTGAAGAAAACTATCCAATAGGAGAAAAAGAACTTCTCGCTATTAAAAGTTCTATGGAACATTGGAGGCATCTTCTTGAGGCCACTTCAAACCCTATACTGATTTATACAGATCATAGGAACCTGCAGTACCTTAAAACTAACAGGACTTTAACATCCAGGCAGGTACGATGGAATCTCTTCTTTAATAGGTTTAACTTCCTCATAACATACAGACCGGCTTCTAAAAATCGTAAGGCAGACGCTCTCTCCCGTCAATTCGACATATCTCATGATTCTAACAAAGAGGGAACAATTATCTCTTTAGACCATTTCCTAGGTCTTACTCTTGATCAAAAACAACTATTTTCTGCTAAACAGTTAACTGATTCCAATATACCAAAAACAGAACTTCAACTTCAAGATGATGGGTTGTACTACCATGATCATCAAATATATGTACCAGAATCTCTCCGAGAAATGGTGCTTCAGACTTTACATGATTCAGCTCTTTCTGGACATCCAGGTATTACTAAAACACAAGAACTTGTTAAAAGATTCTTCTGGTGGCCATCTGTAGCACAAGATGTGGCTGAATATGTTCAGTCATGTAAGGTTTGTGTTATCTCCAAAAAAGGGAAGAAAGCACCATTTGGACAGCTTTTACCTTTGCCAACTCCAGATCGGCCATGGCAGGATATCGCTATAGACTTTATAGTGGACTTACCTCCAGCTAACAAATTCAACACCATAGCTGTAATAGTTGATTTGTTCAGTAAAATGGTCCATTTTGTACCATACCATAAGCTACCAACCGCTTATGAAACAGCCAATATAGTTTATAACAACATTTTCAAATTACACGGATTACCCAACTCAATCACCTCGGATCGTGGTACACAGTTTACCAGTAAATTCTGGCAAGAACTTTGTACAAAACTTGGAATCACAAAAAGGTTGTCTAGTGCTTACCATCCTCAAAGTAACGGACAGACAGAAAAAAACAATCAGTGGGTAGAACAGTACCTACGATGTTTTACCACTGCTCAACAGGATAATTGGTCTGATCTTCTGATACATGCTGAATTTGCCTTCAATAATACTTACCACAATTCAATAAAGAATACACCATTTTTTGTTAATTACGGCTTTCACCCAAATTATCACTGGGATAATAGTATTCAAAGTAAATGCCCAATGGTTAATCAAATGATTAACACCATTGCCGAAACTTTCACCTCAATTAAGGATAACATTTCGTTAGCTAAGAAGAAACAAAAGTTCTACTATGATACACGTAGATCTACCTCTCCAAATTACGCTGTAGGTGATTTTGTTTGGCTTTCAACCCGTAATCTCAAACTTCACTATCCTTCTAAAAAACTTTCATCAGTTTTCATAGGACCATTTCCAATTACCAGAATTATAAACCAAAATGCAGTAACTCTCAAATTACCAAATAATATGAAGATACATTCAACCTTTCATGTATCTCTGTTAAAACCATATAAAAAGCTCAGAGACCACAATCCTATCATACCTAATATTCCTCAACTCTTAGTTCCGTCTAGTGAATATGAAGTTCAAAAGATACTTGACTCTAGAAGAGTTGGTGGAGTACTCCAATATCTGATACATTGGAAGGATTATCCTGATGAGGATGACTCTTGGGAGCCTGCTACACAAGTTTCTGCACCTCGTTTGGTTGCTTTATTTCATAGAAGACATCCTGACCGACCCACGCCTGATCTCCGGAGGTGATCTTTGGAAGGGGTGTCCTGTCATATTACAGTTTGTGGACTCTTACCCTATTCAATGCAAACTCCTTCACACCTGTAATTGGATCATCGCTTTTGCTATAAAGCTCAGCTTGCAACTCTCATCTTTGCTTGTTATTCTGTCTTCAATCAAGCTCCGTGTCAAGCCCCTCCTCTGGGAGAATTACTGGTTAGAATCGTTGGCTATTCTGACTGCCTCCTCATCCTCTGCTCCAACTACCTGCTACTTCCGGCTTCGTTGCGGTGACGTCACACGCCGACTTATCCTCTCGGCTGCAGCTGCTTCTGCCACGCTCTCCCTACTCAAACTTACTTTCGTGCAGGTTTGATTTCCATTTGAGTCTTTATGTTCATAAGCCTTATCTCTGACATTGAATATCATTGTTTGCGAATTTGTGAATATCGATACTCCTTATTTATGCCATCTTATTATGTTTACCGGAGTCTCCTTGAACATATGATGTTATCCTTACTTTGTTCAGCCACCTCATCTCCATCTTTGATTTAGTATTTTCTCAAATAAGTTTTATATGCAAGTTGCTATAATATTTGTCCTTACTTATTTTCCATGCCATATATATATATATGTCTAAAATTTACCCTCATATGAGAAATTGGCAGGAAAATCCATCTGTATATGTAGTAATATACAGATGCATTTCAGATGCCATAGAATAAAATTGTAAAATCTTCTGCGAAGTATTAAGTACTTATATGTTCAGTCTCCGCCAACCTGCAGGAGTTATTACAAACATACATATTGTTATGCTAGGAATGAGATCTGCAACTGTGATCCTCATAATCATTAAGTTAACTATCTTTCACAGGGCGTATATGATACATACACACCCCCTTCACGTTTCAGTGACGTACTCACACTTGATCAGCTGTCCTGTTGCGGTGAAAAGAGAGTTCCACCATCGCTCAAACAAAATATAGCCAGCAACAATCAGCGCACCCAGTGAAGATGAAAGACAGGGATACTCAGAGCATGTAAACACCTGTTTTAATTCATAACTTCAAATCCAATAACAGGAATCATAGCAAAACAGGCAAAAAAAGGCAAATGCAGCTTAGGACAGGCAGCAAAGATCAAAACTGGTCAGACGCGTTTCCTAGTGTGTCAGAGCATAACTTCTTCCTCAGTGACCATACTTGACACCCATAATTAACTGCTTTTTAACACGGAAGCTGGACACCTCCCAATAATTGGCTGTCCAATCAGAAATAAAAAGATTTTATCTATTTCAAGCAGGATACAATGGGCGAAGTAAATGGGATATATGAAATTGCACTAATAATTAACAGTTAAATATGATAAATAGAAGTAATAACTACCAAAACAATATGGTTCTATTCTACCACTCAAATTAATATCAGTGCAAAAAAAATAAAATAACAAAAACATAAGTTTGCACTTAGCTGAAAATATTTAAAGTGACAGTGTATCAAAATAACTACTGATCTACAAACAGTTTAACATCACAATCCGAATTTAAACCTGCTGGCATTCTAGTATCCAACTGATAATAAACTTCTCTTTTACTGAGAATAATTCCTCTATTCCGCCCTTGTTAGGGGTAATATGAACCTGATGGCAGCCATCTTGTTCCTCGCAGCCATCTTGTTCCTAGTAGCCATTTTTTGTAATGATTAAACTTTATTATACTGGGTTATTATGTAGTGAGAACTATGTGCATGTTATGATAGTTTCCTTAGCTGTTCGGCCTTGTCAATGTACCCTGGCCCTACGCCCAGAATAAGATAGAATAAGATAATGTCAACAAGATGGTTCAGAAACCTTGTTGTCTCCGCAGATGGTAGTTTATTATGACTATGTAAGTATTGTTATGAGAAACTCATATTCCAGCTTTACCTTGTATTTTGCTCTGTATAACTGTGTAAGATGACGCGGTCCTAACGTGTCATCCCCTTAACCCTGTATGTCACTATAAGAAATGCTTGCACTGTGCAATAAACAGAATTGGCTTTCGATCATAATGCTGCGTGGTCTGAGTCATTCTAAGGGGCCCTTATCAGATAATCTACATATGCCTCAGGTGGTACACTGGCCCCGTGGCTTCGGCCTGACCTGACACTTACCCCCCTGGTGAGACACCTAACACCCCTCTAGGGTGCCTTGGAATCAGTTGGATTGCTTGGAATGTCAGCAGGGAACTGTCAGAATTATGGTATTTTTTGAAATGCAGGGAGATGGGAGTAGTGGACTCAGGATCTTCAATTGAACGTAAATGTTCTAAAAAGCGATTTGTCCTACATATTGCCTCAAACACCCCCTGCAGGTCAAAAGATAAATGACGTAACAGGAGTTGCAAGTCATATGCTCACAAATCTGAAAATTCTTTTTATTTTCTGTAGACACAAAACTGGTTCCAAAAGAAGCATAGGAGCAGGATTTGCATCTTCTGCTCCCACATTTAAAAAAACCTGGTTTAATAGAGAGCCAATTTTTATTAAGCTGTTCCCTTGGCAACATAGAAGGAGACAAAAGATTCCCTAATGTTTGAGCTTTGCGGGATACAAAACAAATACCTTCCTTAACAATACTTGCTAGACTCCCATCAGTGGCCAAAATAGGGAGTGCTTTACGTATTATGTTACACATTCTACCATATTCAACACTATATGAAGTGATGAATTTTGGTTTGTTAAACCTATCACGTTGCTTAGATTTACCAGACTGGAAGAGATCTTTTGTCTCTAAAAGATCAACTTCATTTTTAGTTTGTTCTAGAGCTGTCCTGGAATAACCCCTTTGGGTCAATCTCTCAGTAAGTTCACTGGAATGCTTAGAATAACTCTGATCATTAGTGCAGTTACGTTTGACCCTAATATATTGGCTTTTAGGAATAGATTTTATGGTATGTTTTGGATGACAAGACTTGGCATTTAATATAGTATTTCCAGCACTGGATTTACGAAATAATTCAATCTCAATGCATGATGTCTCATTGTTAGAATGTAATTCAATATCTAGAAAAGAAATTGAGGTTTTACTATATTCCATAGTAAACTTAAGATTCAATGAATTATTCTGAAGATGACTCAAAAACAGCTCAAGAAGATGTACTGGACCCTTCTAAATCAACAAAATGTCGTCATTATAACGACCGTAAAAATGTATATATTCCATGAATGGATTCCCATCTCCATAGACGTGGGACAGCTCCCACCAACCCAAATACAGGTTGGCATAGGAGGGGGCAAATTTGGCCCCCATCGCTGTCCCACGTCTCTGGAGATAGAAATCCCCCTCAAACAGAAAAAAGTTATGTGTTAATAGGTAATTAACAGAGACCTTGATGAACTGCTTCAGAGTATCATCATATTTAGAAAAATTGTCCAGAAAAAATTCAATAGCCAAGTTACCCTTATCATGAGGGATACAAGTATACAATGAGACCACGTCAATAGTTACAAAAGTAAATTCCTCTTGCCAAACTAGGCTTTCAACCTGGGAAATAACATCGGACATGTCTCTAATGTAGCTCATAAGACTCAAAACAAAGGGTTGTAAATACCCATCAATCAGTTCAGAAAGAGGCTCATTCAATGAGCCAAACCCTGCCACTATGGGCCTGCCAGGAGGATTAATGTCATGCTTGTGAACTTTAGGTAGATAGTGAAAAATCACTGTAACTGGATGCTCAGTGTATAAAAAGTCAAAGTTAGATTCTTTAATAACATCATCATGTAACGCCTTATCCCAAATATCTTTCAATTCAGTCTTGTAAAAAAATATAGGGTTATTCTTTAGCTTTTCATACACTGTAACATCCAATAACTGTCTATAGGCCTCTTTTAAATAGTCATTATGATCAAGAACCACTACCTTTCCATCTTTATCTTAGTTACGTATGACAAGCTCTTGATTGCCTTTCAATTCCTTAATAGACAGATATTGTGCTTTAGACAGGTTGTCATTTCTATGTTGTAAATTGGACTCAGTAGAATTGAGTTTCCTCAATTCCTGTTCCACCATTTTCTGAAACACCTCTATGGAACTAGATCTTGATTTTACAGGATAAAATTTTGATTTACCCTTCATTTTGGTTATATCCAGAGTGTCCCCAACTATATGTGGATGTAACATTAAATTCTCTCTATCTAATGCCATAAGGTCTAAAACAGAACATTCATCTGAAAAATCAAAACCACATCTAATGGGACATGGTTTATCCCCACCTTTCACACCTTGACCTGTATCCATAGCCCCCAAGAAATGTTTCTTGAGAACAAGTGATCTCACAAATCTGTTTAGATCAACAACCGTATCAAATCATTGTTAAGGAAGGTATTTGTTTTGTATCCCGCAAAGCTCAAACATTAGGGAATCTTTTGTCTCCTTCTATGTTGCCAAGGGAACAACTTAATAAAAATTGGCTCTCTATTAAACCAGGGTTTTTTAAGTGTGGGAGCAGAAGATGCAAATCCTGCTCCTATGCTTCTTTTGGAACCAGTTTTGTGTCTACAGAAAATAAAAAGAATTTTCAGATTTATGAGCATATGACTTGCAACTCCTGTTACGTCATTTATCTTTTGACCTGCAGGGGGTGTTTGAGGCAATATGTAGGACAAACGACACGTGCCCTCAAGGATTGCTTTTTAAAACATTTACGTTCAATTGAAGATCCTGAGTCCACTACTCCCATCTCCCTGAATTTCAAAAAATACCATAATTCTGGGGGGGGGGGGGGAACTTCCGGTTGGCAGCCATGATAGGCTGCTTATTTCCACACTGCTCCTGCATCTCAACTATTTTTACTTGAAATAACCCTCTAAACAGCTCGAATGCTTGCTACCCACATAGATCTTCACACCGTTTAAGAACCTGCATTTGACGAGCCTAACGCTGACAAGATATTTGCAGTATTGAGCGCCCGGAGCACCATAGAAGGTTGAGGCCTTTTAACAATACCCCCCGGCGAGGCACACCAAGGCCTTGTCGTTAAGTGGCACGTTGTGTCGAATGTAAGAAGTATCGCATATCATCTGCCTGCCAAAAAATCATCCCTACTCATTTACTATGGAGATGACCAGCTATTTTTTGGAGGAGCTACGCATCTTACTTGATGGCCACCATGCTGCTCTGGCGGACGCACTACATAACTCTTTTGGCAATTGCAGCAGTGGCTTGGTCCTGCAGTCACCTCAGCCAGAGCCCAACACTGCAGAAGGGGGGGCGGCGGCACTTTGGGGCCCCGGCGCTTGCCGTCTGTCCCCAGTTCCATTATTGGAGAAGAGGCTGAGAGGACTGCGCAACCTGCGGGGCGCTTGGAGAGAGGTATGGAGACCCTTGCTGCTCTACCCCTAGTCGCAGAGGTTGAAACCACAGAGCTTACCCCGACTTCAGCACTGCCCCGGAATGTCTTAAGTTGGAACCCACATGTAATTTCGCTGGGAAGTGAGAGCCAAAATACTTCACCCATGCAGACGCAAGTCATATGCCCCACGGCTACAATGGAGGCAAGTGACATTTGGTTAGCTCTTGTATCGCAGCCGATCTTTACTATGTATATTCCTAAGGGGTCCCTAGCAGGTGATTTTACCCAGACCAAGGAGTCTATGTACCTAAAAGAAGTACAGACTTTGCAAACATCTCTCTCATCGGATCCCCATCCTAACACAGCTCTGCTGACCCTGAGTTGGGACCCTGGCAGTCCGCACTGGACTGCTTCTTGAGATTAAGGCTTAGTGAACGGGGGTGACTTAGCATTGGTCTCTCCGCAAGCTTGTTAACGCTGAGCTGGAACATTGTCGTTTTTACCACCATGATTAAAGACTTGAGCATTCTTTGCCTATGGAATGGTATTTCTTTTATGCATATAATACCCTTTGCTCTTAGTGGGGTCCTAATTGAGCATTCCTGTGCCCATCCAGTCATAGCCTTTAAGACACCCTCTATATATATATATTTGATAATGCCTCAACTCTGTTATGTCCTGGTTATGCTCCTTTGAGATCAGTTTTCACTGAGCTTTCCTGGGGCTATTCTGTGGTCCTTCACAGTGAACTTGGCAAGAGGCTGGAAAGACTCGTAGTGGACCCTTTTATCTCTCACAATCGCCAAGAGTAACTCTAATAACAATCCATAGGACACTACCAAACTATTAGTTGCATAATTGTGCTCTTTTATTCTGTGTTAACTATATCTAGTAATTGCATGTTTTTTTTGCTAAGAATGTTATGTGTTATATTAACTAGGGCTTAATAGCAGGATTGTTACTTTTTAATGTTTGCCCTTGCCAGGACTATGAAGCAATTTTTACAGTATTGCAGTATTACAGTAGTATTATTTTGCTTATATATGTGGACTCCCTGCAGCCTGATTAATGCTCACCACTTTGCAAATTGATATGCACCTACAATTCCATATCTAGTCTATATGCAGTTTATATATATAAATATAGCTTGTAAGACCGCTCTCTTAGTTAACGTCCTTGCTTATACACCTGGAGAGTCAGTCTACAGGGGTGGTTCTTTTCTCTCGCTATCTGTGGCCAGGGTGGCGTGAGGATTTTGCCCCCATATTTGCACCTACCTAGGTTATAAATGTCCCCCATATTTTAGAGCCTATAACCTATATCTAAGATGCTATAGATGATGCTCTTACTCTTAGATAGCGTGGCATTTGGGAACACGGCACTGTATTTGTCTCTTACTCTGAATAGAAGAAATATACTTAATACCACCAGCTTAGCCTATTGCCATTAGTCAGACGTAGTATACCTACAAGTATTGTACCAAACGATTGTTACTATCCTTCTTTAGTTATTGTGGTTGGGCCTTTCTCCCTCCTATTTGTGTTGTTGGGGTTTAGTTTGACTATAGGAAATTCCCCACATTTCGGCAATTTTATATTTACAACGCGAGTCACGTTCTCTGTATGTATTTGACCCTTGGTCCCATATAGACATAGTTCTAAGACCCTAGTGTGGCTCCCCCATACAACAGATCATATCATTAACATCTCCTTTCTTAGTAGCTGGGCAGGCAAAACTTTAGCAATATTTTTTCGCCATTATATTGTACTACCCTGATAAATACACTTTTCTGAAACTTTATTAATGTATAAAATGAGGTTCTCATTGGGGATCCAAAAGTGGTCTCTTGCACTAGAAACAACCCCCAGGTTATGGTTCCTAGCTTCCAATTGAGGTCCAAGAGTGGCCTCTCCTGTCATATGGGGGCTCCTAAAGCACTAGGCACCATATTTCTAGATTATGCTTTTGCATCTTTCTTTTTTGGCACTATACTCAGTTTGCATACCTCATTGTATTTTACCATATCTGCATACCATTACCACTGTGTTTTGTTTCTTTTTTTTTGTATTTTCTGTATGCCTTTCACAGAACCTTAATAAAAATATTAAAAAATAAATAAATAAAATAAAATACCATAATTCTGACAGTTCCCTGCTGACATTCCAAGCAATCCAACTGATTCCAAGGCACCCTAGAGGGGGGAATAGAGGAATTATTCTCAGTAACAGAGAAGTTTATTGGATTTTTCAGTTGGATACTAGAATGCCAGCAGGTTTAAATTCGGATTGGGATGTTAAACTGTTTGTAGATCAGTAGTTATTTTGATACACTGTCACTTTAAATATTTTCAGCTAAGTGCAAACTTATGTTTTTGTTATTTTTTTATTTTTTTTGCACTGATATTAATTTGAGTGGTAGAATAGAACCATATTGTTTTGGTAGTTATTACTTCTATTTATAATATTTAACTGTTAATTATTAGTGCAATTTCATATATCCCATTTACTTCACCCAATGTATCCTGCTTGAAAGAGATAAAATCTTTTTATTTCTGATTGGACAGCCAATTTTTGGGAGGTGTCCAGCTTCAGTGTTAAAAAGCAGTGTATTATGGGTGTCAAGTATGGTCACTGAGGAAGAAGTTATGTTCTGATACACAAGGAAACGCGTCTGACCAGTTTTGACCTATGCTGCCTGTCCTAAGCTACATTTGCCTTTTTTTGCCTGTTTTGCTATGATTCCTGTTATTGGATTTGAAGTTATGAATTAAAACAGGTATTTACATGCTCTGAGTATCCCTGTCTTTCATCTTTACTGGGTGCGCTGATTGTTGCTGGCTATGAAAGAAGTATCTTGGATACTTTCTTGGACGGAATCCAGCTCATGTCTAATTTCTGTGGTTTATATCCCAGGTGTAGACAATTGGAAAGTGGATTATCTCAGCCATCAGACTTCACATCCGGGGGAGTGGTCGCTCCATCCAGATGTGTTTTCTCCAATTGTTCAGATATGGGGTCTTCCAGAAATAGATCTGATGGCTTCCCATCTAAACAAGAAACTTCCCAGGTACCTGTCCAGGTTCAGGGATCCTCAGGCGGAGGCAGTGGATGCGTTAGCAGTCCCTTGGTGTTACCAACCTGCTTATATCTTCCCACCTCTAGTTCTTCTTTCAAGAGTGATCTCCAAGATCATCATGGAACAATTGTTTGTGTTGCTGGTAGCGCCAGCATGGCCTCACAGGTTTTGGTATGTGGATCCTGTTCGGATGTCCAGTTGCCAACCTTGGCCACTTCCTTTAAGACCAGATCTTCTGTCTCAAGGTCCGTTTTTCCATCAGGATCTCAAATCATTAAATTTGAAGGTATGGAAATTGAATGCCTAGTGCTTAGTCATAGAGGTTTCTCTGACTCAGTGATTAATGCTATGTTACAGGCTTGTAAATCTGTTTCTAGGAAGATTTATTATCGAGTTTGGAAGACTTATATTTCATGGTGTTCTTCTCATACATTTTCCTGGCATTCCTTTAGAATTACTAGAATTTTACAGTTTCTTCAGGATGGTTTGGATAAAGTTTTGTCTGCAAGTTCCTTGAAGGGACAAATCTCTGCTCTTTCTGTTTTATTTCACAGAAAGATTGCTAAGCTTCCTGATATTCACAGTTTTGTGCAGGCTTTGGTCCGTATCAAGCCTGTCATTAAATCAATCTCTCCTCCTTGGAGTCTTAAGTTGGTTTTGAAGGCTTTACAGGCTCCTCCGTTTGAGCCTATGCATTCTTTGGACATTAAACTACTTTCCTGGAAAGTGTTGTTCCTTTTGACCATCTCTTCTGCTAGAAGAGTTTCCAAATGATTTGCTCTTTCTTGTGAATCTCCTTTTTTAATTTTCCATCAGGATAAGGCAGTTTTGCAGACTTCATTTAAATTTTTACCTAAGGTTGTGGATTCTAACAACATTAATAGAGAAATTGTTGTTCCTTCTTTGTGTCCTAATCCTAAGAATTCTTTGAAAATATCCTTAAATTCTTTGGATGTTGTGAGAGCTTTGAAATATTATGTTGAAGCTACTAAAAATTTCAGGAAGACTTCTAGTCTTTTTGTTGTCTTTTCTGGTTCTAGGAAAGGTCAGAAAGCTTCTGCCATTTTCTTGGCATCCTGGTTATAGCTTTTGATTCTTCAGGCTTATTTGGAGTTGGGTCAGGCCCCGCCTCAGAGAATTACAGCTCATTCTACTAGATCAGTCTCCACTTCGTGGGCTTTTAAGAATAAAGCTTCAGTTGATCAGATTTGCAAAGCAGCAACTTGGTCTTCTTTGCATACATTTACTAAATTCTACCGTTTTGATGTATTTGCTTCCTCTGAAGCAGTTTTTGGTAGAAAAGTTCTTCAGGCAGCTGTTTCAGTTTGATTCCTCTGCTTATGTTTAAGTTTTTTCTTTTCATTTATGAGAATAAACTTATATTTTTGGTTGTGGATTAATTTTTTCAGTGGAAAATGGCTGTTATTATTTTTATCCCTCCCTCTCTAGTGACTCTTCTGTGGAGTTCCACATCTTGGGTATTACTATCCCATACGTCACTAGCTGATGGACTCTTGCCAATTACATGAAAGAAAACATAATTTATGTAAGAACTTACCTGATAAATTAATTTCTTTCATATTGACAAGAGTCCATGAAACCCACCCTTTTTATGGTGGTTATGATTTTTTGTATAAAGCAAAATTATTTCCAAATTCCTTTTTTTGATGCTTTTTACTCCTTTCTTTATCATCCCACTACTTGGCTATTCATTAAACTGAATTGTGGATATGGTGAGGGGTGTATTTATAGGCATTTTGAGGTTTGGGAAACTTTGCCCCTCCTGGTAGGATTGTATATCCCATACGTCACTTGCTCATGGAATCTTGCCAATATGAAAGAAATGAATTTATCAGGTACTTAAGTTCTTACATAAATTATGTTTTTTTTTACTATTATAATTTTTTTTAACAAGCTAAGAGGTGTATAGAGTGCCAAATAATAAAAATATAGTACTTACCAATTGGCACCCTTATACTGGAGGAAACCAGTCGGAAGCCAAAATCAGTATTAAAACATAACAGCAGAATAGGAGTATAATGAAAACCCAACAGGAGGAGGCAAAGAACAAGTCCCTGTAACATCCGTGGAAGGCTTGTGACTAAATCCCAACAGGTGAAAAATATGCCACTACCCATACTCCAAATATATCCCTCTGTCAAAAACAAAATGGGCCTTAACTCGATGTGAGAACCCCTCTCACTGAAGAACCAAATGCACATCTTCATTCTTCACCTTCCTCCAGTGGAGGCAAAGACTAGACTGAGTTACCAGTAAGGTGGGAAGGGGGGTATTATTGTTATCTTGGGGTCTAGGAATCTTTGCCTTCTCCAAGTGGCAGGTAAGAGTAATTCCTAGAAATAGATTGTGGACTCTAACCACCTGTATAAAAGAAATAAAGAAGAAAAAATAGAGAGTCAATTTAAAATCTTTAAAGTTTAAGTTGCAAAATTTTCAAGGTCTATTTATTATAATTTTTTTATCCAGTTTAACATCTTTTCACTGCTGTCATAGTGTAAGTAAATATAATCTTTACAAAATATTCAAAGCTGACTTTCTGTAGCAGAAAAAAACACTCAGTTTCCATATTCTCATGAAGTTTTCAGAACATCTGTATAAGTTTGTAGTTTGTTTTGGCACATACTGTACATACTTTACTCTTAATTATTTCCTAGCTAATGTTTTGTATACATTACAGTGCTTTTAAAGTAAGTTCCTATAAGCACTAGGAAACAATGGAACAAAGTATAAATATTAAAGGTCCCTATGTATTACTAAGTAGTAGCTAAAATGGAGCAAATGCCAAATATAACACAAAAAAAAAAAGTTATGTTTAGTTAGGGTTTTTTGGATGTTGATATAATTATTTGTATCAAGTTCTTAAAAAAATAGATTACTAAAGTAATATTATTTGTATAGCAATTTACAAAAAAAAAATAACAAAAAAACATTTAAATAAAACAGTCATCACTCTATTGCCTAGATTTAGAGTTCTGCGGCCAAAGGGGTGCGTTAGCTACGCTGGCTTTTTTCTGGCCGCACCTTTTAAATACCGCTGGTATTTAGAGTTCACAGAATGGCTACGTTAGGCTCCAAAAAAGGAGCGTATAGCATATTTACCGCAACTTCAACTCTCGATACCAGTGGTGCTTACGGACGCGGCCAGCTTCAAAAACGTGCTCGTGCACGATTCCCCCATAAAAAACAATGGGGCTGTTTGAGCTGAAAAAAAACCTAACACCTGCAAAAAAGCCGTGTTCAGCTCCTAACGCAGCCCCATTGTTTGCTATGGGGAAACACTTCCTACGTCTGCACCTAACACTCTAACATGTACCCCGAGTCTAAACACCCCTAACCTTACACTTATTAACCCCTATTCTGCCGCCCCCGCTATCACTGACCCCTGCATATTTTTTTTAACCCCTAATCTGCCGCTCCGTAAACCGCCGCTACTTACATTATCCCTATGTACCCCTAATCTGCTGCCCCTAACACCGCCAACCCCTATATTATATTTATTAACCCCTAATCTGCCCCCCACAACATCGCCTCCACCTGCCTACACTTATTAACCCCTAATCTGCCGAGCGGACCGCACCGCTATTATAATAAAGTTATTAACCCCTAATCCGCCTCACTCCCGCCTCAATAACCCTATAATAAATAGTATTAACCCCTAATCTGCCCTCCCTAACATCGCCGACACCTAACTTCAAACATTAACCCCTAATCTGCCGACTGGAGCTCACCGCTATTCTAATAAATGTATTAACCCCTAAAGCTAAGTCTAACCCTAACACTAACACCCCCCTAAGTTAAATATAATTTAAATCTAACAAAATAAATTAACTCATTAAATAAATTATTCCTATTTAAAGCTAAATACTTACCTGTAAAATAAATCCTAATATAGCTACAATATAAATTATAATTATTTTATAGCTATTTTAGGATTTATATTTATTTTACAGGTAACTTTGTATTTATTGTAATGTTGGGGGGGGGGTTTTGGATGTGTTTTTTTACAGGCAAAAGAGCTGAATTTCTTGGGGCATGCCCCGCAAAGGGCCCTGTTCAGGGCTGGTAAGGTAAAAGAGCTTTGAACTTTTTTAATTTAGAATAGGGTAGGGCATTTTTTTATTTTGGGGGGCTTTGTTATTTTATTAGGGGGCTTAGAGTAGGTGTAATTCGTTTAAAATTGTTGTAATATTTTTCTAATGTTTGTAAATATTTTTTTATTTTTTGTAACTTAGTTCTTTTTTATTTTTTGTACTTTAGTTAGTTTATTTAATTGTAGTTATTTGTAGGTATTGTATTTAATTCATTTATTGATAGTGTAGTGTTAGGTTTAATTGTAACTTAGGTTAGGATTTATTTTACAGGTAAATTTGTAATTATTTTAACTATTTTAGCTATTAAATAGTTCTTACCTGGTTAAAATAAATACAAAGTTACCTGTAAAATAAATATAAATCCTAAAATAGCTATAATATAATTATAATTTATATTGTAGCTATATTAGGGTTTATTTTACAGGTAAGTATTTAGCTTTAAATAGGAATAATTTATTTAATAAGAGTTAATTTATTTTGTTAGATTTAAATTATATTTAATTTAGGGGGGTGTTAGTGTTAGGGTTAGACTTAGCTTTAGGGGTTAATACATTTATTACAGTAGCAGCGAGATTAGGTCGGCAGATTAGGGGTTAATAATTGAAGTTAGGTGTCGGCGATGTTAGGGAGGGCAGATTAGGGGTTAATACTATTTATTATAGGGTTATTGAGGCGGGAGTGAGGCGGATTAGGGGTTAATAACTTTATTATAGTAGCGGTGCGGTCCGCTCGGCAGATTAGGGGTTAATAAGTGTAGGCAGGTGGAGGCGACGTTGAGGGGGGCAGATTAGGGGTTAATAAATATAATATAGGGGTCGGCGGTGTTAGGGGCAGCAGATTAGGGTACATAGCTATAATGTAGCTGGCGGTGGTGTACGGAGCGGCAGATTAGGGGTTAATAATAATATGCAGGGGTCAGCGATAGCGGGGGCGGCAGATTAGGGATTAATAAATATAATATAGGGGTCGGCGGTGTTAGGGGCTACAGATTAGGGGTACATAGGGATAACGTAGTTGGCGGCAGTGTATGGAGAGGAAGATTAGGGGTTAAAAAATTTAAATATAGTGGCGGCGATGTGGGGGGACCTCAGTTTAGGGGTACATAGGTAGTTTATGGGTGTTAGTGTACTTTAGAGCACAGTAGTTAAGAGCTTAATAAACCAGCGTTAGCCCAGAAAGCTCTTAACTACTGACTTTTTTCTGCGGCTGGAGTTTTGTCGTTAGATTTCTAACGCTCACTTCAGCCACGACTCTAAATACCGGCGTTAGAAAGATCCCATTGAAAAGATAGGATACGCAAATGACGTAGGGGGATCTGCGGTATGGAAAAGTCGCGGCTGGAAAGTGAGCGTTAGACCCTTTCCTGACTGACTCCAAATACCGGCGGTAGCCTAAAACCAGCGTTAGGAGCCTCTAACGCTGGTTTTGATGGCTCCCGCCCAACTCTAAATCTAGGCCTATATTTTTATAATGTAGCACAGACTGAACTGTTTGCACACTTAGGGCTAGTTTGTGAGGGGAGCACTAATTATTGCTCCCACTTACGCACTAACCTCAAGCGCTAACTACAGCTTTTTTAGTCTTTTTTTTTTTAAATAAATTTTTTATTGAGATTTGACAACATTAGCAATGTTAATGCAACATATCTCCGCTTACAATGAGAGCAACAACAACAAAACAGTACAATCCAAATGATTTTTAAGAGCCAAGTCTTTTAGTATTTTATAAAAGATACGTAAATGGATACGTTAGTGAAGAATCTCGCTTTAAGTATAAACTGTTATCTGTATACCATATACTGTTCATCATAGGGAGTAGGAATCTGATGTAGGTGCATGCAACTAAGAAATATTATAAGAGTAGAGAAGATGAGGGAAGCATCTACATGTCTAAATGAGTGATCACAGTGTATAGGTATAAATGTAAACTCTGAGAGGGGAAAGTCAGCAGACAATAGCTGCTTTGAGTTGGGAGGGGGGAAGAGGGAGGGCAGAGTTCCTAATGTAGCTTCTAATCAGACCCTGAGATATAATATGAATAGGGAGGATACTTTGTTTATTTTTAGGAAAGAGATATGAACCCTAGGGAAGATGAGAGGAGGGTTGCGGTAGGGCCGACTATATGCAGGGAATGGGAGTTTAATAGTGGATATTTGTGAGGGAGCTTGGGGTATTAGTAGGTATGTCTAATAGGATGATGGGAGAGAACACTGTTAAGAGTCGAAATGTGGGCATCAGAGGAGGAGTAAGAGGATATCTCTACCAGTTATGCCGAAGGTCAGTGGGATGACAGGAGGGTGTGTGGGGCTATAAGAACTATATACTAGAGGGTGTAATTGCCTAATCACAGGTGAGGGTTGTTCTCTATAATGAGAGGGCAAATGGGAAAGCAACCTTATATGGTGAATGAGGTGGGAATTGAGGTCTTGGCTTTATTAGCTAAAGAAGTGCATGTGTAATGGGTCCTAGTTCTATGTCTTGAGTGGAATGGCACTGTTGTTGTCGGTGGAAAATAGCTTATGCTTTCCTACCGTTTATGCTGGAGGTTGGCCGTATATTTGAGGGAGCAATGGGTCCATTTGTGATTGAGGGCTATGAAATCTGCATGTAACAAATGGGCAATAGGGTAACAACCATGTGTGAATAGGGAAGTTAGGGCTGGGGTATGTAAAAGGATAAATAAGCTAGAGCCTAGTCAATAAACTGTAGTTCCATGTCTTGCATCAAACGAGGATAATCTGAACTTACTTTGTGGAGTGAATGCCTGCTGTAGGGATCTATGCAGAAGTATAAGAAAATGTTCAGGTATGTGGAGAGCCAACTTGGAATGTCTCTAACTACATAGAATCATAAACATACAGTCCCACATCAGAAGAGCATACTAGGAGGAACTTGCTTTGAAATATGTATGAGAAAGACTTTCAGCGCCAGATACTATAAATAGAGATACACAGTAAAGAAGTCAGCATTAAGGTATGTCAGGTCATTCATTCGTCACAAATAATGGCATACTGGTTCTAAGCATTGTGTCTACATGTTTACAATAGCTCAATTATTTTTATGAGTTGGTGTAAATGTTCCTAAGGACCCGTTCCTCAGCATACATTATGACCAGTACAACACTTAGACCCTGTCATGACGTGGTATTAGCTAGCCCAAGACTCTACTTAACGTCAGGGATGGTATACAGTTAACCTGTGAATAAGAACATATCACTTTTCCAAGAATGTGGTGTTAGATCGTAGAGCAGGCCAAGATTACATTAATAATAGTGGATTAAAGGCAAACTCAGCACTCCTGGTGATTGAGGACACAGTACATGAAATGTAATTTCATAATAAACAGATACTGGTATATTGCCTATATGACTAATTGGGAAAGGGTATTCAATAATTTCTTACTGTAACTCTGTATTACCATGGACATGAGTATAACTGTGATCTATAGATAACTGTGCAGTAAATACATAGCAAAGGCCTAAGTAACAATGAAGGGAGTGTAATAAAGTGTGCAGTAGAATGTGTAAGAGCTCAACCTGCTATTTCATAGAACTGCAATATGTATTCTATCTAACTTCTGATTTTGAACATTGAACTTAGGACAATTTATGGCTTATGACATATAAAGATAAAATTAGACAAAAAACTCCCAACCAGGGTTTAACTGAGAACAGTGGTGGTATAAACTAACAGTCATGATGACCCCATCAAGAAGGTATAATATCACACTGGGGTATCCTAACAGGGGCAAGGATATATTTCAACCGATACCATATCTGTTCTCATGCGGCACCTTGTATTCTAAAGCCCAAAAGTTGTTGTTTACAGAACTGGTCTTTTGATCTGAAGAGGTGAATACACTCCTTGTGAGTGAGAAGAGAAAAGTCACCAAGTCTTTGCCTCTTGCAACCGGCATTGCCGGAACCATAAGGGGAGGGGAATGTAAGAACTCTGGCATTCTGACATGAGGGCCAGCTGCTTTCTCCTGATGAAAGATCGGGGTCTGTCTTGGAATTGTCATCTCTCCAGGATCCAAGATTCCCTGCAGCGACTGGAAGGAGGTGCGATTGTCTGCAGTGTCAGGTAAGATGTCGGCTAAGTCTATTGTCCTGAACAGTCCCTGTAAATCCTGAGGAAGTGAGGCCTCTTTGATTAGGGATTGCTTTGGCTCCAATGCTTCACTCTGCACAAAAGACATATGCCCAGCTGAGCCCAGCGTCACAGTCTTCTGCAAGGAGTAGACCTCATGTTCCGGTATGACCGATTGGAACAGAGCCAAAAGATCCAGATGTGGAGGTAAGGCCTTCAGTATTGTGTCGCTGGGTATATGCAGAGTATAGGTATATGCAGAGTATCAGATTACGGTGGCACTTCAGCTTCCATCTCTGCGGGCATAGTTATCGGAGGACAGTGATCTAAAGTTCGCCCTAGCTTGTCGCCCTCTTGTCTCAGCATGAATCTGTAAGAGGAGATCCCTGGGGTTTCCTGTGTCCTGAGTGCTGATGTAGCGTAGTTCCCGTTGCGCTGTACTAGGCCAGATCTCTCGGCTGCGTGATTCACAGCTTTTTTAGTCTTTTAATAATAATAACACGAGTTGAAAGTAAAATATACCCGACTCGCACAAAAAGCCAAAGTTCTAATTTCGCGATTGCGTTAATGTATTCTCCCATAGACTTCAATAAAGCATGAAAAGAGGAACAAACATCCAACAAGTCGTGCAAACATTTCACCAAGTGCTCTAATCTGACATAAAATATTATAATTCACATTCAAATGTTCTTCACATAGAAGAATAAGTTCTATGTATTCATAAATACATATATATATATATATATATATATATATATATATATGATTTTTTTTGTTAAAATATATATCTATACCTATATATATATTTTTGTTTTATTTTCTGCAGTGTAAGATTCTCTCCTTACCCTCCCACCTCCCTGATCCCCCCTAACAGCTTTCTAACCCTCTACCCTCTAACAAGTATCTGCCATCTTAGGTATTTGCAGCTGTTTGCCAGTACCCAGTTCATGTACCATTGTCCCCTTTATTTATTTATTTTTTTAATAAAAATATTCTGTAGTGTAGCACCTCCACCTTCCTCCTCCAATATAATGTTCCATAGGGCCCCCTGCTCCCAAAACATTTTCTGTAGTTAGTGGAACCCTCCCTCTGTCTAGCTGTGAAAATTATTTTCTGCAGTGTAGTGGTCCTATCCCCCTCCAGCAATGGGCCGCCCCCCCCCCTCTCACCTGACCCTCCCACACCACCAACATATGGCACCATCGCAATCCAATATTCTGCACTGCTTTTTCTGCACTGCCCCACTCGTGAGACATGCAGAAAAAGTATGATCTGGCTGGTGTCAGCGAGATCGCCACAGAAAGAGCCCATTAAAGGGACAGTCAACACTAAAATTTATGTTGTTTAAAAAAATAGATAATACCTTTACTACCCATTCCCCAGCTTTGCACAACCAACATTGTTATATTAATATACTTTATAACATTTAAATGTCTGCCTGTTTCTAATCCACTACAAACAGCCTCTTAATCGCATGCCATTTATTTGCTTTTCACACCAGGAGACTGCTAGTTCATGTGGGCCATAAAGATAACATTGTGTTTACGCCCGTTGAGTTATTTAAGAGTCAGCAAAACATAGCACTAATTGGCTAAAATGCAAATAAATAGATAATAAATAAAAAGCCATGTGATCAGGGGGCTGTCAGAAGATGCTTAGATACAAGGTAATCACAGAGGTAAAAAGTATATTAATATAACTGTGTTGGTTATGCAAAACTGGGGAATGGGTAATAAAGGGATTATCTATATAATAAAACAATACAATTCTATTGTAGACTGTCCCTTTAAGGGGGTAAAGTCCTTTGCAGTCCTTTTTTTCTAACACCTGAACCTCATATCTTTAAGCCTTTATATTTTTTATTGCAGTGTTATTATTAGTGTAATTGTACTTTTAAATGTATTTTTAATGTGTTGTGAGCAACTTTTTATTCGAGTATAACAGTTAACCAGAGCTCTGAAGTCGCACTAACCTGATGCAAGTTAAATTCAATTGCGCTCAGGTGGACGCACAACTTGTAATATGTGCACTATTTGCGATGCGTGCAAACACCGGCAATAAACCTGTTATCGCTCACATGCAACTATTAGCACACCACTCACAATCTAGCCCTTAGCTAGTAAAAAAATATTTATTTTCATTCCTACAATTTTTTTAACTTTTTCCTTTGACGACATATAAAAAATGTTTTTCCTGCACAAGTATATGTAAGCATGTAATTCCCTGTATGTTATGTTGGCCTGTTTGTGCTTAATATGGGTAAATATGATACAGCAAAAGAACTTAAGTACAAACAAAATAACCTTCAGTGCACTCTCATTTAAAAACTCAAAGAAACTGCCAAGCCCTGACATGCACCTCACACCTGCAACATCTTAAAACCAATTTAATATTATTACTACATTGCATGGTCAGCCTTGCACATTTAGCTTTTTATTGTTCTTATTATGGACTAGATTACAAACACCATCAAAAGTAAACTATTACCTAACCCGCACGTATTACAAGTTGAAAGTAAAATGTTTGTGTGCGAGTGAAAGCAGACGCACTCTAACTTAAGTACTTTGGATATTTATGCGCTTACCCGTCACCGCATTAGACCTACAGTGCTTGAACTTTCCATTGGTCCTGGACGACTTAGAAATTGCAGCAGACGACTTAGAAATTTGGCTTTTTCCTATCTTTAACATTGAGTGGACTACTAAGTTTTCCCTCAGGGCTAGTACCTTTAAAACCCCAGACTAGTAAACTACAGTGATATTTCCCCCCTCTGTATATATAGTATCCCACAAAAGTGAGTACACCCCTCACATTTTTGTAAATATTATATCTTTTCATGTGACATCACTGAAGAAATTACACTTTGCTACAATGTAAAGTAGTGAGTGTACAGCCTGTATACCAGTGTAAAGTTGCTGTCCCCTCAAAATAACCTTTCTAAACCGTTGGCAACAAAAGTGAGTACACCCCTAAGTAGAAATATCCAAATTGGGCCCGATTAGCCATTTTCCCTCCCCGGTGTCATGTGACTCGTTAGTATTACAAGGTCTCAGGTGTGAATGGGGAGCAGGTGTGTTAAATTTGGTGTTATCGCTCTCACAATCTCTCATATTGGTCACTGGAAGTTCAACATGGCACCTCATGGCAAAGAACCCTCTGAGGATCTGAAAAAAAGAATTGTTGCTCTACATAAAGATGTCCTAGACTGGGGCGTGTCCAAGTAGCGACTGCAGATAGTCGCATCTTCTTAGAGCTCCTGCCGATCACCTAACAACCCGCCGGTGTAGGGTACTCTTTACAGATTTTTCAGAATTCAAATGATCAGCACTACTGGTATAGTGGATTGGTAGATAAGAACCGGATTATTCACTGTATATTTGATGCTGGGGCATAAGAGCGGACAATAAAGGCCTGGAGCGGCGGCTCAGGACAGGCAGCGCTACCCCCCTCGGATCCCCAAGGGTAATTGTCAGGACTGGACATAATAATAAAGATAACTATCTCACATCTTGTTATCATTTTGGAACAGCAGGGATTTTCCCAATACAAGTAAACCTGTAACTATCAAGAACTTTATCACTGCACAACAAATATGGCCGCCGTGAAGGAAGTTAACTTTCTGACCCATTTTGATGACTTCTTGGAGAAATTGGAACATCGCTTACTGGGTCTTATGCAAAGGGCTCCTTGGGACTTTTTTGATGCAAACGCACAAGACATACTTCAGCTCAGAGAGCAGCATGAAAGGCAGAGAGATGACAACTGGGGAGGACGGAGCCGTGGTTAAGGGCGCTGCCGCGGCTCCCCCTCCTAAAAGCAAAAGAGAATCCAAAGTTGGCTCAGGGTCATCCTTGCGGGTATTAGCTCGGAAAAAGCTTTCCCGGCAAATCAATCAGCCTCAAGTGACTGATAAGCATCAGAGGAGCCTGGTCCGCAATGCACCTTTCAGAGATGAACCACCATTTAAAAACAACTGCGGTGACAGAGTGAGTTGCGATGCAGTCCCTAATCAGATCAAGAAGCAAACTGCCCCGTGGCTAAACAGACAGGATTCAGAAGCACCTCTTGATCGGGGATATAGTGATGGATCCGGGTTTGATATTGACATCAATTACATGTCACCCTTCATGGAAATAACTTTACCTTGGCAGATGGACATACCTTTTCATTCCGGTGGAGAAGACCCTAATAGACAGTATATAATGCAGTATTGGGACAAACTAAAACCAGCCTGAAAAATTATGGGTATTTACAACTACTGTTGCATATTGTTAGTTTAAAACTGTTTTAACCCTGTTTATCTATGTTTAGATTATAGTGTCTGCACTGGCTGTTGCCTTTCTAGGATTTATTTTAGATGGCCATAAGAATATTTTTGCTGGAGCATGGTATAAGTAAGCCTTAGAACTACCTATGATTTTAGGTCATGATAGATGCATAGGGAATACATACACACCCTTTATAATCTCTGTGTGTCCCCTGTGGGGTTTAGGGGGGGCCCTGGGGTGACATAACATACAACTAAAGAAGGGTTTAATGATGTAAGCGCTGCCTCAGTCCAAAGCAAGAAGAAAAAAAATAGAGGATAGCAATATCAATGTCCCTCCCGCGGGCTGCGGCCGGGTCCGCTGTGGGGCGCTTAACTATCAACTATTACTATCAACATGAACTATACCTTAAAAGAAAGCTATATGAGCCATATCATGTATAACTGATATTAGCCTAGGGCTTGACACTCAACAACCTGCTGAAAGCGCATGTATATAAATACCAAGGCTCCATGATGTGAATTATTCAACGTTAGGAAATGGGCTTTGTGAAGGTGTGCCTCTTATTATATTGTTCTGAAGTTCTATATTAAGACCATAAAATTAGTTATTTTTCTTTGTGAGTTATGTGTTAATATTACATACAGTCCTGACCGAAGCACCTGTATAAATACTTATCAGAAATGTGTTGTCTCACAATGTCTTTAAATATGGTGCTTGGTGCTATATGTAAATGTTTTATATTTAATAATCTCCCCGGATGTTATTTAAGCGTAAGAACAGGCCCAAGAGCGGCCTATATCTTAGTTATAGGGGGCTAATGAAAGAGCACTGTGGATACTGATGATTAACCATAGTCAAATTTGCTATAAATGTTTTATGGGTTTGTACATTACATTTAAGATATACGACTGCATAAATGTATGTTTGAGTCATTACAATTTGTAACATTCAACAATCTATTTTATGTACAACAACTATATGATATGTAATCTCTTTTGACTTTAATAAAGCTCTTTTGAAAACTACAAAAAAAAAAAAAAAAAAAAGATGGCCTAGACTATAAGAAGATTACCAAAACTATAAAACTGAGCTGCAACATGGTGGGCAAGACCATAAAGCTGTTTCACAGGACAGGTTCCACTCAGAACAGGCCTCGCCATGATCGACCAAAGAAGTTGAGTGCACATGCTCAGCGTCATATCCAAAGGTTGTTTTTGGAAAATAGACTTATGAGTGCTGCCAGCATTGCTGCAGAGGTTGAAGGGGTGGGGCGTCAGCCTGTCAGTGCTCAGACCATACGCCACACACTGCATCAAATTGGTCTGCATGGCTGTCGTCTCAGAAGGAAGCCTCTTCTAAAGATGATGCACAAGAAAACCCGCAAACAGTTTGCTGAAGACAAGCAGACTAAGGACATGGATTACTGGAACCATGTCCTTTGGTCCGATGAGACCAAGATAAATTTATTTGGTTCAGATGGTGTCAAGCGTGTGTGGCGGCAACCAGGTGAGGAGTACAAAGACAAGTGTGTCTTGCCTACAGTCAAGCATGGTGGTGAGAGTGTCATGGTCTGGGCCTGCATTAGTGCTGCCGGCACTGGGGAGCTACATTTCATTGAGGTAACAATGAATGCCAACATGTACTGTGACATACTGAAGCAGAGCATGATCCCCTCCCTTTGGAGACTGGGCCGCAGGGCAGTATTCCAACATGATAACCACCCCAAACATACCTCCAAGACGACCACTGCCTTGCTAAAGAAGCTGAGGGTAAAGGTGATGAACTGGCCAAGCATGTCTCCAGACCTAAACCCTATTGAGCATCTGTAGGGCATCCTCAAATGGTAGGTGGGGGAGCGCAAGGTCTCTAACATCCAGCAGCTTCTGTGATGTCATCATGGAGGAGTGGAAGAGGCAACCTGTGAAGCTCTGGTGAACTCTATGCCCAAGAGGGTTAAGGCAGTGCTGGAAAATAATGGTGGCCACACAAAATATTGACACTTTGAGCCCAATTTGGACATTTCCAGTTAGGGGTGTACTCACTTTTGTTGCCAATGGTTTAGACATTAATGGCTGTGTGTTATTTTGAGGAGACAACAAATTTACACTGTTATACAGGCTGTACACTCACTACTTTACATTGTAGCAAAGTGTAATTTCTTCAGTGTTGTCACATGAAAAGATATAATAAAATATTTACAGAAATGTGAGGGGGGAACTCACTTTTGTGGGATACTGTATGTATGTGTATATTGTAGCCCTTTCCATTCAAATACCTAGTCATATACCATATACCTTTTAACAAAATGTGTCATTATTGCAATATACATCTATTATTTATTTTGCTGCTATTTGCTGTAAAATACATCTAAAAATTGTGCTTGTTTCACTTTCTCCTAGGGAGGTTTGGGTTAATATGTTTAGGCAATTTATGTAAGCTTTTGTTAACTTCCCTCTCTCCCCTAAGATTCTCAACAGTCACATGTTTGTAAAATGTGGATTAGCAGCTTTGTATCAACAATCATGATAGGAGAAGCATTATTTGCAATAGTAACTAAGTTGAATCAGTGCTAAGCCACCTTAAGGGAAGAGACAAGGGCAGGCTTCCCCAGTCTCTCTCAATTGCACACGTGCAACCAGAATTTGTGCTATATCTGAATATTAGTTAGTGATGTTAATCCCTTTTTCTGTACATACTCATGTGTGTCACTTGCTTTCTGATCCCAAGATAGACCCAAGCCTTCTGATTGGGAGTTTGGTTTTGGTTCGAGTGCAAACCCTCTAGTAAACCATAAATTGTAGCATATTCTCTTATACATGTGCGTAAGACAGCGCTCCCGCGAAGGAAATACTGAGTCCAGAACAGGTTAGTGACTGTGGTTAGTGCGGCCATCACTGCATCAGATGAATCTACTGATGTCAGGGTTAGTGAGACCAATGATTGACTGCTTATCTGCATTAGCATAGCCATGCCAGGCCCCCATACAAGCTATCAACAGTCATAAAATAGCACTGACACTATTAGGCCAGATTTATGTTTAAATCATTTTATTTGAATAGTTTTCACTTTCTTTAAAAAAAAAAAATGACAGAGATAACAGTAACAGTAGCAATTACAATAAGTATACAATTTATAATATTGTGAATATATTATGATCCTTCACTTCTCTCTCCCCAAGTTTCTGACCGAATGACTGTCTCTGGGATATGGGGTAGTATGAGATCATAAATAATTAAACTGTCCAACTCCAAAAAACCTTTGTCTCCCGTTATCCTTAATCCCTCTATTCAAAATCTTGATATAACTTGGAGTGGTAAATACAACTGGCATTGTATATAACAGTAATAAAGCAAAAACAAAAAGACAAATAAGTAAAAGGGAAAATAAAAACCAGTAAAACCTGAACCTATTAACCTCCTTGATGAATGAAGCTAAAAAAACTTGTTCTAAACTTCTAGATACTTTCTATATAAAAGAAGTTACATAATATAAGGGGAGAAATATCTGTAGAAAATATGGTAACATCAATTATTAGGGTTTTTCTCCAATCGATAGTTGTTAATCTGTCATAAAAAGAGTCTAATCCAGTTCACAAAGCTGTTTGAGTTTAATTTTACACTCACCAATCTAGGGTTGTGGAAAGCCATTTTCAGCTTCAATTTAAGTCTAGATAATGTATGCATAGTTCACTCTGAACCCATTAATGGTGTTCAGTTTGTTATATGAAGCTGTTAAAGGGCTTCTTTTTGGCAGCTTTTCCTAGGCACAAAGACTTAAAATGCCCTTTACAACTGGTATTTCTAACTAGTAGTTTTTATTTAAAAGCTGGAACCAGTAATGCAGGAGATATACTGCAGGCCAGTGACAGGAACAGTCAATATTCATAGGTGACACTAGGTAGCTGGAGCTAGTTGACTGGTATAGCAGAGTAGTCTGAGTTCATGCAAAGTCAGGAGCCAGGAAAGCAAGAAGAAACAAGATGTCTGAGTCAGGGGAGCAAACAAAAGGACAGTTCAATAAACAGTTCCAGGAGTTAGTAGCGAGGTAATTAGTCAAAGCAGTCAACAAAATGATGGATAGGCAGGTAGCAAAAGCCAGATCGCAAGCTGAGGTCAAACTGGGACAAGTAGGACAGGAACAAGAACACTAGTACAAAATAGACAAGCACAGAATGGTGCCTTCAAATGCCTTTTAAAACCTCCTATGCAATTTTCTGCGCTAAACCTGCTGAAGAACAACTTTCAATGTCAGCATATCCTTTACTCGGATCACACAGACAGGGCCATAGTTAACATCAAAAAGGGCATCCACTGCTTTAACCTCAGCGCACTTAATATTAACAACCATGCTATATCCAATATGAAACTCCTTCTTTGACACCGGGCAGCACACAATGCACCCCAGGACTCCAGCCACCCTATTCTTAGCTTGGGTTGAACAACTTATGGTAAGTGCATCAGACCTGACAATTTCAAAATGTGAAAAACTTAAAATTTGTAAAACATACACTTATTCATTATATAAATATATATATTTTATTTATAAAAGGTACCTATAACTATTAACTCCTTCACCCAATGCAATGTAAAGTTAGGAAACCCAAACTGTTTGTGGGCTTGAAGCATCTGCCTTCATATTACATTAGAAATACTATTGCAAATAAATCGATTTAACATTTTTGAATTAGAGTATTGTAGAAATCAAATATTACATTTAAAGAAAGCTTTAGAAATACTATTTCATTAAAGTGACATGAAATCCATTTTTTTCTTTCATGAATCAGATAGTGCATGCAATTTTAAACAACTTTCTAATGTACTTCTATTGTCTAATTTGCTTGATTCTCTTGATATGCTTTTTTGAAAAGCATTTTTAAATAGGTCCAAGAGCTACACATAGAAGTATTTTGCTATTGGCTCACTCATGTGCATTGCTATTTCCTCATCAAAAGGATACATAAAGAATGAAGCAAATTAGATAATAAAAGTAAATTGCAATGTTGTTTAAAATTGTTTAAGAGTTCCCTATCTGAAACATGAATGAAATATTTTGGGTTTCATGTCCCTTTAAACAAATTTTAGAATGATGTGTAAACATTCTAAATTTGAAATAAACGAACAAATGTGTTAAAATTCTTTCATTTTTTTGAATGTTGCTAAACATTCGCCCATCCCTGAGCAGTGACATATGTTTTTTCGCAGCCAGTGAGGATTAAAGGGACACTGTACCCAAAAAAATTATTTCGTGATTCAGATAGAGCATGAAATTTTAAGCAACTTTCTAATTTACTCCTATTATCAAATTTTCTTCATTCTCTTGGTATCTTTATTTGAAATGCAAGAATGTAAGTTTAGATGCCGGCCCATTTTTGGTGAACAACCTGGGTTGTCCTTGCTGATTGGTGGATAAATTCATCCACCAATAAAAAAGTGCCGTCCAGAGTACTGAAACCAAAAAAAAGCTTAGATGCATTCTTTTTCAAATAATGATAGCAAGAGAACGAAGAAAAATTGATAATAGGAGTAAATTAGAAAGTTGCTAAAAATTGCATGCTCTTTCTGAATTACAAAAGAAAAAATTTGGGTTCAGTGTCCCTTTAATAGAAAGCACAAACCCATAATTGCATTATTTAATTACATTTAAATAGCTTTAATAAAACATAAAAGCGAAAAATTATTTTAGAAATATTTAAATGCTGCTTTTTTATATGTATGATAGACAGAGTACAATGTTCATTCAAGCCAAGAATGTCCAAATTGTTTTGTGAAGGCCATAACCTTTTGTGGTCTCTATCTGACTCAGTTAATCTGGCCTTGTCACCTTGGACATGTGTCCGTTACCTAGAAAAGAAACCACCAAGAGCCAGGTTAGGATACCTCTGCTATAAACTTACATAGAGACTTTGTGGTTTCTTTAATTACATAGATTTAATGTGTGTTATTTTCTTCCTTTTTGCATTTAATTCCACCAGCTCTGTTTTTGTAATTACTCCGAGCTCTGGTAAATGTACAGTGCAACTGTAGTTAAGTTCTGTATATAGTATCTTAGACATGCAAGAGTCAATTAGAATTCCTATAAAGCATGCCATGTTTTGTTACGGCAGAAAAAAATATTTTTCAAGCAGACAGCAAAATAAAAAATAAGCCTTTCCTTTTCTACAATAACCAAGGTTTTTACTGAACACTTAGGATTTTGAGGAAAAGATTTGACTAGGGGATGGTATTGAAAGGGATCACATAGTATAGCCTTAAGGTGATTCACTTGATTGATATTCTAGTATTTTCAGGGTTAGCTTGAAAGTTTAAATACACTAGAGGCAATACAGATTATACTTTTAATTTACATGAAAGGTTCTGCATTGTGAACATTTAGAATTTTGGACAGATGAAAATAAATACAAAAAAATATATATTTTAATTCAGCCATATTCCTATTCTGTGCAGTAATGAAAACAAGTAGATGTATGATGGGCTATAATCAGGGTCAGTTCAAATAAATAAACAAAACAGCTTTAAAATCATAAGTGCTAATTTATGCTACTGAGATAATTTTTTTCTGTCGGCATTAGGGGGATATATAGACATCCAGCTCTTTGTAGTGTCTCTGAGCATTTCAGAAAGCTGACATAGTCTCTTCAGTTTATAGGAAAATTGACATAATTTTGCAAAAAAAACGAAATCATTTGTAAACTGGATTTTGCATAATGGGATTAATTTGGTTGACTGTCACATTTACTCTGCTGCTGCATGCAAAGTATCATTTTTATCTTATTCATGGAAATAAAGGATTTTTTTTTCGTGTGACTTCATTTATTTGAATATGTGCAATATATCTCAAGCAAGCTCTTGACAGGTGAGTTTACTGTTACATTTTTACTATGAAATTTGTATACACATTTGTGCTTCAATGTAAAAAACAAACCCATAAACATAAGGTGTAATGACCAACAATTTCATATCTCATAACCGCACTGGAATCTAATTTCTCTGTAAGGTGATCAACCATGTTAAATACTATTAAGTGTCAATGTTTTATTGATTGAGAAAAGCAATGTATTTGGTGTACGCAACAAGAAACATTTTTAATAGTGATGAATCTATCCATAACAAATAGGTCAACAAACTAAAAAAAAATAAAAAATACAGAAAGACAAATATGAAAGTTGTGTTTTACTATGTGAAATAACAAATGTGAAAAGTATGTTAAATAAATAAGTGCAATACATTTTCACATTTTTAACCTCTCCTGGTTACCCCCCGAAACATGCTGTTTTTTTTCTTAAATGTTGTGGGAATTGTATGTTGCATGTTTTTTGGGTTACATGTGCTTTTAATAAATTCTCTTGTAATGTAACAATTAGGTCCCTGAGTAAACAAAGTGTCACAAATGTCAGCAGTACTAGGAACACCTTCAAAAACTAGATTATAAATAGAAACACTTCCTTGAGCAAGAAACCCCATAAGTGTTATGTTTCTAATAGTAAGTATTGGGGATAGGTTTTCTAAAGAGGCCATCAGAAACACAAGACCCATTGATTGCTAGTGATGTTTTAAGGTGATGAATCAAAAAACTGCCCTGGATTCTGATTACCCATCTGGTGTGTAGGCTTACAGTATTTTAAAAGCTGCATACGCACAAAACAGTTCCAAGGCTATATTAAACATATTTTTTTGTATAGAACAAATTAATAATATTGTTAGGTTAATGTCATGATTTTGATGTCTGAACTGTAAAATAAATGTTCCTGTTGGCATTCATTTTATCATTTGAATATTTCTATAAAACCAATATAGATAGATTAGATGGTTTTTACAGTATCTGTAATTATTATTATGGATACTGTAATATACCGTATATATATATATATATATATATATATATATATATATATATATATATATATATATATAAATATATTATATATATTACAGTATTTGTAAAAATTATTAATTATAGATACTATAAAATATTTATATTAGATGGATTATTTAGAATAGTTTAGTACATCTATAATAATTGTTTACATTAATTATTAATATTTTTTAAAATGGTATATTTCATAAATACATAATGCACCATAGGATAACTCATGCCGGGTTAGCGAAGATGAAGAATTAGTGTACTCCTGTTGGGTTTATGTGCACTTACCCCCAATCCCCATGTGGCATCAAACTGAATGTCTTGGAACGCAGTCTTGCGTTCTACTGTAGGGTAAAACCGGAAGTGCAACAAATACATCACTTCCGGTTGTATGGTGCATACAAATCATGATAAATATTAGGTGACTTATTTCAAAAGTGTAATCACTGCAACATATAGGTCATCGGTGTCAAAGTTAATTATGTTAGGGTCCACAAAAGATGTGCATTTTACCAACAAAGAACTCATAATGTCGCCAACCTGTGATTAGCCATTCGTTCTCTGAGAGTGCCTTTAGTTTTTCGAGCATAATATTTTGCACATGTGCAAATTAAGACATAAATCACGTGTAGTGTTACACGTAAGGGAAAAGCGTACTTTGTATACTTTGTTGCTGTGAGGGTGATGGAAACTGTTTGTAGCAATAAGGTCATTGCATGTTATGAATCCATCCGTACAGATATAGCTAGTAGCCACATACACACTTACTCAATTCTAGAACAAGGAGTGATTATAATTCTGTCTACTGTGAACTTTTATCTGTTTAAACATATTTAGAGCTGCAGAATCTGTTGGCACTCTACAAATAACCGATAATAATAATAATAATGTATTAATGTATGGCTAAGCACAGTTCTGTATAAACAAAATATACGGATTGCAATATATATATGCAGTACACATTCTGATGCATAGAAGCATACAGGATGGGCGAATGTATAATGCAACATTGTATATAAATATTTAGGACAGAAATATGTTAAAGTGAGACACGTGTGATATGTTTGAAGGTTTCCATGACAATGATGTGCACAAAACACCACGCTGTGAATAGCGGAGTGATGCAGTACACATAGACATCACAAGTTCCGTGTTGGTTAAATGCACATCTTTGATGGACCCTAACACGATTAACTTTGACACTGATAACCTATATGTTGCAGTGATTACACTTTTGAAATAAGTCACGTAATATGTATCATGATTTGTATGCACAATACAACCGGAAGTGATGTATTTGTTGGACTTCCAGTTTTACACTATGGTGGAACGCAAGCCTGCATTTGAAGACATTCAGTTTGGTGCCACTTGGGGATGGGAGGTAATGAATTGTTTAATTGAGCACACTATTTAAATGTGTTGTTTGGCACTTGTTAATTTGTTCTTAAAACGGGGACAGAGTTTCCCTGAAACGTCAGTAAAGATTTGACACCACTTTTGTCCAAAACTCCTGTGAGTGCATCGTTTTCATTGGAATATTCGTTTCACGCTTGCATCCAGGTAGCTGTCTCCAGGAGGGTGGATCTGTTTCTTGGATTATATATATATATATATATATATATATATATATATACATATATATACCTATATGAATATATATAGCTATATAAAAATAAAAATTTCCCTGTATGTGAAAAACATTTGAATGTGAAATATTAATATCTCCTGTCGGGTTAACGCACATGCCCTAATTGTTAGTTTTTTTTCTTCTGTGCTCTCCATTGAAGTCTATGGTGAGAATAAGCTAACACGGTCACAAAAAGATTACTTCTGGCGATGTTAATGCTCATTTGAAAGCAATAAATAGCATTACACTTGTAATCGAGCCCTAATTGTTAACATGCAAATGTTCCATACTTTGTAAGTATATATGATAGTTATTTTTGCTTTAGATAAACAAAGAACATTTTTTTTGTTTTTTTTTACTTAAGACATGGATGTCGGTAAAAATGTATCTATTATTTTTAATTGTAGCTAAAACTTATGACCTTCCATAAAATGGCATCATTATAATTAAAAGGTTTTTAGGTTAATATGTGATAATAAACACAACACAGAGAGAGCCTAAACCATGCAACTTTGTAAACTAATAAAAGAGGAATTTTTTTATTTTATATACTGTAATCTCTGTTTCTCAATATAGTAAAAGCATTTACTACTTATATTAGATAATCGAGGGGAACATGGCAATGCTTTTTGCAAGATTTATATGATCACACTGACCTTACCTACAGGATTCCTGAGTTTGAAGTAGTTTGAAGGGAACGATAACACACCAACAGGGAGAGTTTTGTGAATATTTCTAATGTACTAAATGAAGAAAAAACTGAAGACATTTCAGATAAGAAGTCTTGTACATACACATAGTAGAAACCACTTTACTGGTTGCCTGTCTACATGAAACTGGAATGATATGCTTGACAATAAAGCTATCTTACAGATGTATAAAGCAAAATCATAAACATCTGGCAAGCAGGAAGAGAAAACTAGGCAATCACCCATGAAAACCAGCTTACCTGAAGCTGAAAAAGCTTACGAAGTACAAACTAACTAATTAAAACTGGCTTTACTGAAAGCTTCTCAAAGATTATATAAAAAGAACACTGCAAAAATGGCTCATACATTTAGACCTCTCATGAAACCAATGTCTAAATGTTAATGTCTAGGCAACTAGAAGAAAAGGAAATGGTCACACTCTTGTGTTAGGGTTTTACAGCACTCCAACTAACTGACCCCACATTATCTGATACTCTTATCTGATCTGTCTGTAGAATACCCCAATACAACGTGCGTCCAAAAAATAAGTATTAGTAACAAATGCTATAAAACAGCTCTTAAAATGTATTAAAAAAACAAAACAAAAAGAGCTACACATATCTCACCCACAGAAGTTTTTTTTTCATATGTATTTTCATGGATTGCTAGGACCATATAATACTTAGATAAGGAAGCTTTGTTTACTCATTATAGTGTCCTCTTTTATCACCTTAAGTGGTTATATATATATAATGTATGAATAACTTTGGAAATAATTATTGGAACTGCTATCATAAACTCAAATCTGATAAAACAATTATGAGAATCTTCCTGCTAAGCCCAAATCAAATGGCACATACAAGACTATCCATAGAGGGGTTTATTTAACAGTTTCTTTAACAGAAAAGACAAGGTAAATATTGGTTTAATAGAGGCACAAGACTCCCTGGGGGTTTTCCAATGCAAGAAAATAATAATACTAACAAATAAGTAAGAAATTATTCTTCATGTTCTGAAATAAGTTACAGTTTCAAAACCAAACTAAAAATAGCTCACAAACATCCAAATATATAAACACAAAGGTTTAAAGAAACAGCAAGGGACATTAAAAATGTCTGGAATATGCATACAATTTCCCTAAGAATTAATTTGTCTTATACTTAATATAGAATTATGGGTAGAGTAGACAGGTCATAAGGTTTTTTTCTGCAATCAAAACCCATGTTTCTTAAGAAAATGCTCCTATACATCGCAACTTAATATTATATTTTGAAGCTTTAATAACTTTCATAGAAGTTAAAAAACTCAACCTGTAACAGATTTATTTAGCCCATGTCACTAGGCTTTTTAACTTGTTATGGTTGTTTGCTTTTGGCCAGAAAAGGAGGCTTGGTCCTAAAAAATAAAACCCCATATTGTGGTAGAAGAATATATGGATTTACTCTTGAAGCTTCTAAATAACATGTGTTCGTGAGGAAGGTGTTGCCACAATGAAACACATAAACCCATTATATGAACCTTTGTATTTCATATCTAGCTAGATAGAAGCTACTGTGTATTTTTAATAACATGTGTGGTTCTGATACACGAGTTCTTTATTTTCTACATGGGTGGACGACTTTATACCTGAAAACGCTGATGCTGGAAGATTCATAATACCAGTTGATGATTAAATATAACCTTGGAATCTGTGAGTGCATATATCATTGTGACTTATTGTTGTTATGATATACTATACCAAGCTATATAACTGGAGTTGAAAGTATAAGGGGAGAAAAAGACAGCTGGCAAAAAAGACATGATGGAATTTTTTCAAGAATGGTAGAAAAAAGAATGATGCGTGAGAAACTGTAATAGTATTAAAATAAGAGAATGACAGAAAGTGAGGGAAAAAACATAGGAAGAAACAAGGAAAGAGGCAATGAAGTTATATATGAATGACATGTACAGGAGAGAGAATTTCAAAATATTTATTCAAAATTATTTTTAATAATATATACAGCAAAGTGTTCACAATTGTGAATAGTTGCCAGTAATTGGCAGGTGTTAAAAGATAATAATATTGATTTGCAATATTGCTTTAGCTTTTGTTTTTAAAAAAAAAAGTTACGCACTTTTGAATTATATTTTACCAGCTTGCGAAAACGTCAACTGGTGATAACACAAAATGTGCCTTTCCAACATGTTTGTATCTAGTCATCACTGTTGTATAGTGCTTCGTTATTGGGCGATACAGAAATTTACATATCCATACATATTAATAAGTTATATGTCATACCACAAACTATATCTGACATAGCAGAAATCATGGCTACAATATCTTGAAATGACTTAGCAATCCCGTTCTTAAAATGATTTATTGTATTGCATACTCACAGTTTTGTAATTTACAGAACTTTCATCTTTATAAAGGGATTTTTTTCAGAAATCTTGTAATCATGAACGTGAGTTAACCTATTACCATTCTATCTTGTTTGTTAGTGACAAATATTTAGCAAAAAGGTTATTTAAAAAAAGCTCCAATAATTGTATTTTGAATAAGCACAATTTAAAATATCTAGAAGAAAGTGCCGCTATCAGCAGCCTCGCTCTGTACAGTGATGTTTGAACTTTTGGTGATTTTATAAACCTCATAATTTAGCAGTTTCACAATTTACAGTATACGGACTGTTAAAATCCTATTATAGAAAGTAATATCAGTTGTAGCTACTTTCTTCTTATAAAAAATTATTTCCTCACTGTACTCCATTTCGGATGAAAATTAAGCCAAATCAGAAAAAGGTGATTTTCATTGAATAAAAAAACATAATTTTAAAATATTAACATAGTAAATGAGGTTGAAAGAATACACAAGTCTATTGAGCTCTGGTAAACTGTTACGTTGAAAAAAAGTATCACAAAAAAACATCAAAAATACATTTAAAAGTACATTTACACTCACAATAACAATATCTAATATATATTATTTTAAAAAAATATGCAATCAAAAGTTATTAGGGCTCAAAGATATGAGGCACTCAAAGGGCTTTAACATAGAGATACATACATATAAAAGTCTAATATGTATATGTATGTATGTATATATGCATGTACATATATCTTTATGTATTTTACTGTTAATTTACTGTTCATATTTAACATTCAAATGTTCTTCACATACAGGATAATGTCCTTTTTATTCTTAAATACATATTTTTATATATGTCTGCATTTATCTATACCTGTATATCTATTAATATAGAAGTTATATCGATATAAATATGTATTTTACATGAACAATATAATATATATATATAATTAAATAATTTATATAATTCATAATATAAAGTCCATTATTGTCATTCACCTAGATTACGAGTTTTGCGTTACAGTAACGCAACTATTGCGAGTCGTGTCGGTATAGCTGTAACGCAAGCATTTTAGCCTGTAACGCAACATCCATTCCGCACTCAAAAAAATGACGTTTTTGCGTGGGATTTTCATAGCGCCGGTATTACAAGTTGTGCGGTGAGGCTAAAAAGCTTGCATTACAGACTATACCAAAAAAGAATTAATTACACTGATTGCAGAAAACTGCAACCAGGTAATTGACCACTGCTGCGCTCTCTCAACGGATAGCTAAATGAGTGCAGCAACCAAAAAGTGAAGGGGTTGTCTTTAAAAATATTTAATTGCTTATATTAATCCCTATAGGTAAAAATCACACATAATAATTTAAAATGTAGTACATAAACATATACAATAAAATCACAACAATACAACAAACATTACAATTGGTAAAAGAGGGAGAGCAAATGCACAGTCTCTTTAATAGAAATAGTCCGTTGGTTAAAAGTCTTTTGGTATGCCAGTTGGACTGTGACTGTGACTGTGACTGTGCATTTGCTCTCCCTCTTTTACCAATTGTAATGTTTGTTGTATTGTTGTGATTTTATTGTATATGTTTATGTACTACATTTTAAATTATTATGTGTGATTTTTACCTATAGGGATTAATATAAGCAATTAAATATTTTTAAAGACAACCCCTTCACTTTTTGGTTGCTGCACTCATTTAGCTATCCGTTGAGAGAGCGCAGCAGTGGTCAATTACCTGGTTGCAGTTTTCTGCAATCAGTGTAATTAATTCTTTTATAGCATCTGGTAGTAAGGAATAAGGGAATCCTTAATTTTCACGGCAGCTTTGAGTTGTTTTTTCCAGCGCTAAGGTTACACTCTTATCTTTTATTACAGACTATACCGACACAATCCATACTGCGATCTGAGAGCAGTAGCTATGAGTTTTGTGTAACAAAAATGTTTCACAAAACTCATAACTAAAGTGTTAAAAAGTACACTAACACCCATAAACTACCTATTAAACCCTAAACTGCCGCCCTCCCACATCGCAAACACTATACTAAAACTATAAACCCCTAATCTGCCATACAACTTACCCACCCACCGAAATCGCGACTATTAAATAAATTTATTAACTCCTAATCTGCCACTCCCGACATCGGCGACACTAATACAAATTATTAATCCCTATTCCACCGCTCCCCGACATCACCGCCACTATAATAAAGCTATTAACCCCTATTCCGCCGCTTCCCCACAATCGCCGACACTATAATAAAGCTATTAACCCCTATTCCCCTGCTCCCCAAAATCGCAGACACTATAATAAAGTTATTAACCCCTAAAACTCCGGCTTCCCACATCTCCGGCACTAAATAAACCTATTAACCCCTAAACCTCCGGCCTCCCACATCTCTGCCACTAAATAAACCTATTAACCCCTAAACCGCTGGCCCCCCACAACGCAAAACACTGAATTAAACTATTAACCCCCTAAACCTAACACCCCCCTAACTTTAAATTAAAATTACAATATAACTATATTTAAATAAATAAAAACTTACCTGTGAAATAAAAATAAACCTAACATTAAACTATAAATTACCCGAACCTTACAATTCTAATAAAATTAAAAAAAAAATACCAATTAAAAAATCTAAATTACAAATTTAAAAAACCTAACACTACGAGAAAAATTTAAAAAATCTAAAATTACAAAAAATAATAAACACTAAATTACGAAAAATAAAAAACACTAAGCTTACAAAAAATAAACGAAATTATCAAAAATAAAAACAATTACACCTGATCTAATAGCCCTATAAAAATAAAAAAGCCCCCCAAAATATAAACACCCTCTAGCCTACAATATACTACCAATAGCCCTTTAAAGGGACTTTGTAGGGCACTGCCCTAAGTTAGACAACTCTTTTACCTGTAACAAAATACAAAGTCCCCCAACAGTAAAACCCACCACCCAACAAACCCCCCAAAATAAAAAACCTAACTCTAAAAAAAAACCTAAGCTACCCATTTGTATGGGCATTACCCTTAAAAGAGCATTCAGCCCCTATCCATTGCCCTTAAAAGGGCATTTAGCTCTTTTTCAAAAGCCCAAACCCTAATCTGAAAAAACACCCCAAAAAATTAAAAAATACCTAACACTAACCCCAGAATATCTACTCACGGTTGCTGAAGTCCGGACATCCAGGCGGCAAGAGTCTTTATCCAGGCAGCGACATCTTCATCCATCGCAGGGACGTCTTCTATCTTCATCCTGGTGGAGCGGCGAAGACATCCAGTGTGGAGCGTCCTCTTCATACGGTCCCCTAGCTCTCATCCTATTGGCTGTTTTGAACAGCCTATAGGATTTTAGAAGCTCTCATCCTATTGGCTGATTTGAATTTGAAGAATCAAATCAGCCAATAGGAATGCAAGGTACGCCATTTTGAAACGGCTACCTTGCATTGAAGCTTCAGTGTACGACCGTATGAAGAGGACGCTCCACGCTGGATGTCTTTTCCGCTCTACTCCGCCGGGATGGAGATAGAAGACGCCTCCTTGATGGATAAAGATGTCGCCGCCTGGATGAAGACTTCTCGCCTCCTGGATGTCCGGACTTCAGGAACCGTGAGTAGATATTCTGGAGTTAGTATTTTTAATTTTTGGGGGTGGTTTTTTTCAGATTAGGATTTGGGCTTTCGAAAAAGATCTAAATGTCCTTTTAAGGACAGTAAAAGAGCTGAATGCACTTTTAAGGGCAATGCCCATACAAATGCGCCATTAGGGGCAATGGGTAGCTTGTTTTTTTTTTAGAGTTAGTTTTATTTATTTTGGGGGGTTGGTTGGGTGGAGGGCTTTACTGTTGGGGGGACTTTGTATTTTTTCTACAGGTAAAAGAGTTGATTAACTTAGGGCAATGCCCTACAAAAGGCCGTTTTAAGGGCTATTGGTAGTTTATTGTAGGCTAGGGGGTGTTTTTATTTTGGGGGGCGTTTTTATATTTATAGGGATATTAGATTAGGTGTAATTGTTTTTATTTTTGATAATTTCATTTATTATTTTTTGTAAGCTTAGTGTTTTTTTATTTTTCGTAATTTAGTGTTTACTATTTTTTGTAATTTTAGATTTTTTAATTTTTCTTGTAGTGTTAGTTTTTTTTAAATTTGTAATTTAGATTTTTTAATTGGTAGTATTTTTTATTTTATTAGAATAGTAATGTTAGGCTAATTTATAGTTTAATGTTAGGTATATTTTTATTTCACAGGTAAGTTTTTATTTATTTAAATATAGTTATATTGTAATTTTAATTTATTGAACAATAGTTTTTCAGTTCCATCTCACAGTAGTTTTCAGAATGCAATAGATACATATACATTTACGAGAAAGAACTATTATATTGAAAACAAGAAATACATTTCCAAAGTCTTCAGATTTTGCAACCTCGTACAACCAAAAAAGATAAGACTGAATAAAATTGGAAGAAGAGAGATAAAAAAAGAAGGTAATCTGAAGAAAAAGAAAACAATAAGTAAACAAAATAAATAAGGTTCCACACTGAATCCTTGTATATCTAAGTGACAGACTCTCTCGCATATAAATCTGGGTCTCAAACCCCTCTACTATCCTTGTTTCTCTAAGATAGCTTCTGCTTATCATGCCCTACAAGCTCATCTGAGTTGGCCCATTCCCATCACCTTCCTCCTGCTGATCTAAATCCATAGCAGGCGTGTCTGATATGTTCTAGTCCCACTTCCCACCTTCTGCCTTGCTATTTATGATCCAATATGTCCATACCTTTTCAAATGCTTCTCTAGTGTTCAGAGTCCATGAGGCTCGCCAGAAACACGGGGCATCAAGCTCCATTCGGAGCTTGATAGATAGGCCCCTATATGTAGTCTAACTTATTCCCTATTTCCCTCCATGAAGGGGTCCCTTCTTTCCAGTGGTAAGCTATACACTCCCTGATTACTGTGCAGAAAATTCTAATAAATGTGTTAATATATTTATTGCACTTCACTTTGTGGACATTTAACAGTGCCTGTGCCATTGTGAGGAGTATCTCCTCCTCTAGAACATCACTTAGCAAAGCAGACAGGGAGCCCCATATTTGTTTGATCCCTGCACACTCCCACCACATGTGCTTAAAGGTGCCCTTCTCCCGACATCCTCTGTAACAGAGATTTGAATGTGAACGCGACAGATGGGAAGTCCCCACTGGAGTCAGATACCACCTGTGACTGTCTTTACAGAATTTTTCCTTAGGTCAGCACTAAGCAGTCCTTTAGTGACCCTTCCAAGTATTTCCTCCCATGTTTGTTTCTCAAATGTAACCCCTATGTCTTTTTCCCACTTAAGTAGCTTTGTAGTAATCTAGCAAGTTGGGAATGCCTATTCCCCTAAGGTCCAATGTCGTGCTAGTGTTAATGACGGTATTTTTGTCTTTTTTGTCCCTCTGACATATGCTACTATTTCCTTCTGTAGTGTCATAAGATCTAAGATGGGTATTTTTAGGGGAAGGGTTCGAAAGAGGTATAGTAGTCAGGGGAAAACTTTCCTTTTAATTGCAGAGATGCGTCCATACAAGGAAAAGGTATATTTCTTCAATTTTTGGAGGTCTCGTCTTATAGTATATAGGGGTACATAATTGTATTTATACAATTGCTGAAACTGAGGTGTCAGGTATATACTTAAATATTTAAAAGAATGCTTTGCCCATTTGAATTCAAAGCTGAGTTCAATGGTTATTTGATTTTGGTAAGGTAAGGCTATTGGGAGAGACTCACATTTCTCTAGATTGATCTTATTGTCAGGGTTTTTTCCCTGTTTTGTTTGCCATATGCTGCTGGCAGCCATTTTACTCACCTCTCTTGCTGACTATGGTGCATTGTGGGGGATGCTGCTCATTTCCTGCACTTCCTTTTATGGCCAGACTGGTGTGCATCATCCGTGTGACACAGGATGCAGTCTCAGAATTGTGATGTCATCACTTATTACTTAAAGGGCCTCTGTTCAGTATGCTTTGCCTTTGTGTTGTCTCAGACCTGTTTGTGAGAGTTCCTGTGTATTACCTGGTTGTCTGTTGTCCTTCCTGGTTCCTGATTTCTGTCTTGTTCCTGACTCTACTGTTTTCCTTGTTTCTGATTCCGGCTCGTCTGACTACTCGCTTTGGCTCCTGATTTGGCTCGTCTGACTACCAGCTCTGGTTTTGACTCCTGGCTTGTTATTTGACTTGTGGACTTTTTATTATTTTTTGCTATTAATAAAGGTGTGATTATTTTTGCACTTCTCGTCTCAGTCTGATTCCTGGCACCCTGATATTACACAAAGGCCATGAATCCTGATTGTGCTAATAATCCACCTTTACCTGCCATCATATCCAGGATGGATGAACAGTATCACCGCTTGGATCAATTTGCACTAGCCCTGCAAACACTGCTGACTCGCACTGCACATTTGGATCAAAGTGCCCTGCAAGTTATGGCTGCTCCTGTTTCCACTGCTGCACCTTGTCCTACCAGGAGCATGTCAGGTTCTGCACCTCTACCTCAGCGATATGGAGGCGATCCTATTCAGTGCAGAGGGTTTTTGAACCAGGTGGGCATTTACTTTGAGATGTTACCTCAGGCGTTTCCCTCTGACAGAGAGTAGGATTTCTCATCTCGTTACTCTCGGACACAGCTCTTGCCTGGGCTAATCCCTTGTGGGAAACTAATAAACCTGTGATTTCAAATTACTCTGAATTTGTGGCCTCCTTTCGAAGGGTATTTGATGTTCCGGTTCATTCCTCCTCTGCTGCTAAACGACTCATGTCCATTCAGCAAGGTACAAGATCTGTTGCTCAGTATGCTATTGAGTTCCATATGCTTGCCGCAGAGGTAGGTTGGAACAATGAAGCCCTTGTTGCCGCCTTCTTTCATGGGCTCTCTGATGCGATTAAAGACGAAGTTGCTGCCAGAGATTTACCAGAGGATCTCGAGGCATTGGTGTCTTTTTTTATCCTAATTGACATCAGACTCAGAGAGAGGCCCTCTTTCAAGGAGCGCTTGCGGAAGCCTCCTGTTCCATTGTCTCCTACCTGTTCATTCCCACCCATGCCTCCCTATCCTACCATGCCTCCTGGTTCCGAGTCACCAGGTACTGCTGAGCCAATGAAGTTGGGATTCACGTGTCTCTCGATGACGGAGAGGGCCTTTTGGAGGAGGGAGGGGCTCTGCCTCTATTGTGGGTTACAGGGTCACCTTTTGAAGTCTTGTCCTACACGGCCGGGAAACGCTCACACCTAAGGTCCTGTCAGGGGCAGACCTTGGGTGGCTTATCCTCATCTCCGGAACCGCTTAAGGAGAAACCTTTGGTCACGGTTGTCCTTTCCTGGGTGGACTCCTCCATAGTCACCCAGGCTCTTGTTGACTCTGGTGCTGCGGGCTATTTCATTGACAGTGCTTTTGTATCAAAGCACTCCATTCCTGTTTTGCCTCGGGCCGTTACACTTGCTATTGAGGCCACTGATGGCAGGCCCCTTCATCCTGCACTCGTTACTCACGAAACTGCTCCGTTGTCCATGGCTGTTGGCGCTCTCCATTTTGAAACCCTCCAGTTCCAGGTGATAAACTCTCCGCATTTTCCAGTTGTTCTGGGTTATCCCTCTCTCCAAAAGCACAATCCCAGTCTCGACTGGCACAGGTCTGAAATTTTGTCGTGGTCTCCGCAATGTATTTCCACTTGTCTTCGGAAACCAGTTAAAGTCTTGTGCACTTCTTCGGTATCTCAATTGCCAGAGGAGTACCGAGAGTTCCTAGACGTTTTTGACAAGGTGCATGCCGGTATGTTGCCTCCTCACCGGTCTTACGATTGTCCCATAGACCTGCAACCCGGAGCCATTCCTCCTCTGGGCCGGGTTTGCCCTCTGTCTGTTGCAGAGAATTGTGCTATGCAGAAGTATGTTGCCAATGCTCTTTCGCAGGGGATCATCCGCAAATCCTGCTCTCCTGCAGGGGCTCGATTCTTCTTTATGAAGAAAAAGGGTGGCGAGTTAAGACCATGCATTGATTATAGGGGTCTTAATCGTCTTACCATTAAGAATGCTTACCCTATTCCGCTCATTATGGAACTCTTTGAACACCTCAAGGGAGCTACAGTCTTTACTAAACTTGATTTGAGAGGAGCGTACAATCTCGTTAGGATCAAGGAGGGCCATGAATGGAAAACAGCGTTTAACACCAGGAGCGGGCATTATGAGTATCTTGTAATGCCCTTTGGCCTATGTAATGCTCCTGATGTTTTCCAATGATATCCTACGAGATATGTTGCAACAGTGTGTTGTGGTGTACTTGAACGGCATCCTCATACACTCACCCACACTTGAGGCTCATCGTTCTGATGTTACACGGGTTCTTCAGAGACTAAGTGAGAACGGCCTGTTTTGTAAACTCAAGAAATGTGAGTTCCATCAGACTCAAGTAACCTTGCTAGGTTATGTTATCTCTGTTGCAGGGTTCTCCATGGATCCTGACAAGTTATCTGCAGTTCTGCAGTGGCCTCGCCCAGTTGGTCTTCGGTCTATTAAATGTTTTTTGGGGTTCGCCAATTACTATAGAAAGTTTATTAAAAACATAAAAGCATAAATCGCTTTCACGAATTGATTTACTTTTACTGGATGAACGTTTATGTAAACGGAAAGTTTTTGCTCAAATTTCACCTATAGTCATTTCAGATCATGCTCCTATTTCCCTTGAGTTTCAAATAGACGCCTCCCATTTAAGGAATAATCGATTTTTTTTTCCTACATACCTGGCATCAGATGTTAAGTTCAAAAATTGGTTGGAAATAAAATTCAGGGAATACATAACATTTAACTCGGAAGCTCTAAATCGCCCTGACTTATTTTGGGAAACCGCAAAAGCGGTCTTAAGGGGAGAAATTCTGGCATACACCATCACACGAAGCAAAAAACTTAAAAAAAGGGAGAATGAGCTTTTACGTGCAGTGACAAATGCGTATAATTCTTATTTAATTGAAAGCACACAGCTAAACTGGGCTAAGTATATCGCAGCATTAGGAGAAAGGGACTCAATGCTGTTGTTTAAATCAACACAAAAGGATATCAGATTTTCTGCAAAATTACATAGGCATGGGAATAAATCAGGTAAACTGCTGGCAAAACTTCTTAAACAGGAAAAGGGCTCTCAGATGATAGACGCATTAAATGTTAATGGTCAAAAAGTTAGGTCTTCTGAAGACCTTATCAGAACCTTTTTTAACTATTATACTGATTTATATAACTCTGAACCTCCGAATATCACACAAAGAGATGATTTTTGGAAAAAGATTTTGCATCCCTTAATACCTTCGGATGCACTAGAACAGCTGTATTCTCCTATAACTAACTTAGAAGTGGCCAACACAATTAAAAATTTACCCTCTAATAAATCTCCTGGTCCAGATGCACTCCCTAACGAATTTTACAAAATAACTTCACAAAGTATAACACCCTATGTAACTGCTCTATTTAATTACATATACGTGCAGGGCAATGAGCCTACGGCAAATTTTTCAGCATCCTACACGACGTTGCTTCTAAAAAAAGGGAAAGACCCAGTATTAAAGGAATCTTATAGACCTATTGCTCTCATGAATTCAGATTACAAACTTTTAACTTCTATTTTAGCCCAACGGCTGCAATTAGTTCTACCTCTCATTATTAACTCTGATCAAGCTGGGTTTATAAAGAATAGGAACTCGTCCGCTAAAATCAGAGAACTCATGCTTATTATTGATTATCTCAGAACAAATGATGGCTCAGATTCACTAGGGGAGGGGTCTAACATGGATCAGGCAATTCTAGCCATAGATGCCGAGAAGGCTTTTGACTCGGTTCAGCACGACCACCTTCTATTTTCACTAGGGCAATTTGGGCTGAAAGGGAATTTTCTTAAGTTTGTCACAAATCTGTGCCGTAAAGCATCTACAAGGATGATAGTTAACGGGTCTCTCTCACAGGATATTCTCCTGCGGCGAGGGACTCGGCAAGGCTGCCCCCTGTCCCCCCTCCTTTTTGATATTGCTATCGAACCTCTTGCCATATCAATAAGACGGCAATTAGAGGGAATTAAAATAGGTAGTCATGAATCAAAAATTGCACTTTATGCAGATGACATTCTGATATATATGACTAACACCAAAACAAATATACCCAGACTTCTTCTAATTTTACAACAATTCGGATCTTTTTCCGGATACAAGGTGAATGTCAAAAAATCAGAATTTCTCTGGATTAAACAGACTAAGGAATCATGCATAAATATACCTTTTTCCATAGTCCAGGATTCATTTAGATATCTAGGAATTATGATATCTCCGAACCCTGATAAATGGTACACCCTAAATATTATACCAATTATAAATAAAATTAAAGATACTCTTAAAAACTGGCATAATTTACCGCTGTCCCTTTCGGGACGAATAGCTGCTTACAAGATGATTTTACTTCCAAAAATACTCTACATTCTTCAAAACACTCCTGTAATTCTTAGAAAAAAAGACCTGACATCCTTTGACTCAGCCTTGCGGTCATTTATATGGCAAAACAAGAGGTCTAGAATTTCCCTGCAGAAGCTCTATCTCCCCATTAAATATGGGGGTCTAGCTTTACCTGATCTTAAGGCCTATAATTAAGTCTCTCTGGCCCGCATAGTAACAGATTGGATATTTTCAAAAGATTACATTACTAATAACAATCTTGAAAAAAATATAACAAATCCCGTTTCTCTTGTTGCACTTATTCACGCTAATGTTGGTTTCATACCTCTTGCACTAAAGAAATTGAGATCCATATAAAATCCAATTTTGGCATGGAAAAAGATGTGTAACAGGCTAGTTATAGAATACCGAGTCTCAAGATATCTTCCACTTCTGGGGAATCCTCAATTCCCAGCAGGTCTAAATTCAGTACTCTTTTCAAAATGGAAGCAGGAGGGTCTTGCTAATGTAATACAAATAATAGATTGGAAAGACAATGTATTAAAACATTTGATTCCCTTAGGCATGAATTTAATCTCCCGCAAAGAAATTTCTTTGCTTATCTTCAAGCGAGACATTATGCTCAAAAACTGATAACTGATCATGGCTGGAATTGGTCACTGGGAAATATCGAAAATTGGTTGGTATTAGTTAAAAATGGATGCATGTCAATTACTCCAGGGTATAATGCTCTAGTCTCAGACCGGGGAACATTGAACCTGGCTAAGCTGTGTATTAAGTGGGCTGCACTATTAACAACTCTTTCCTCAACCTGGAGGGAGTCCCATTTGAAAGTAATTCACATGTCATATTTCACTCCAGAAAAAGGGTTTAAATGTGGAAATGTTAATTTTGCTAGTTGTCCTAAATGCTCTTTTCCTTCCGCAAACCTTCTGCACATGACATGGACCTGTCCAAAAGTTAGAAACATCTGGCTGAAAGTCCAATTTTGGCTTCGCAAAATACTGAATAACCCCACTCTGACAATATCTGCAGTAGATATGGTTTTCCTTTTTTCGGAGAGTAAGCAAAGTAACACTAAAATTACTAATTTGACTATACTGGCCGCTAGATATCTCATTTTTAAAAAATGGAAATTACGAACAGTCCCTAGCATACCAGAAATTAAAAATTGCCTAAAGAAGCAATGTCTTCTTGAGCAAATTGATACTAATACAGCTAATAACTATGAAGTTCCCAGGTTTTTTCTTAAATAAAGTCCAGGAAGGGAACAGCACATGGGAGTGAAGAATGTGCACGGTAGACCTAGGGCGCTGCCAAGCCCTAATACATATGAACAAAGATGAGCAGGGTCTCCAGCACTTTATCAAACAAACTTTATTTGAACACAAATAGCGATGTTTCGGTGTCACAGCACCTTATTCATGCTTGGACATGCATGAATAAGGTGCTGTGACACCGAAACGTCGCTATTTGTGTTCAAATAAAGTTTGTTTGATAAAGTGCTGGAGACCCTGCTCATCTTTGTTTTTTCTTAAATGGTCAATGTTTATAAAAGCACTCCCGCCAAATGAAATTGAATATTTAATATACCCTTTTCGGGATTCCGACCTGGTGTTGTTGGGGATATGGTAATTTAACTCCCTTTTCCCTTTATCCCCCTTTTTTTTTTTTTTTTGTGTTGTATAGCCTTGTCTCGCTCTATTTTTTTTTTGTTTTTTGTTTTTTGTCTTCTTTTCTCTTTTTCCTTCTTCCTTCTTTTTTCTTCGATTGTTAAATATAAAATCTCAACAATGTACACCTAAAACTGAACAGAAATCTAATTTTTGTGTTAATAGAATTAGTTTATCACATGTGTTATGTATTTCACTATCATGCCCTTTGTGTGGCTCTAAATTATGTTGGAACATTGTATACATTGTTGATTGTAAATAAAGAAATTTAAAAAAAAAAAACTTTTCTTCCTTGGTCAAACCTATCACAGACATGACTCATAAAGAGAATGATCCACTCCAATTATGAAATTGGCGACAGCGAATTACTGGCCATATTTTGGCACTCAAGGAATGGAGGCATCTTCTCGAGGGTACTAGCGTGCCAGTGCTCATTCTTACTGACCACAAGAATTTAACTTATATATCTGAAGCAAAATGTTTGTCGCCCGACAGGCCAGATGGGCGCTATTTTTGTCTCGGTTTAATTATGTGGTCTCCTACCTGCCTGGTAGTAAGAATGTTAGGGCTGATGCCCTCTCTCGACAATTTTCACCTCTGTCCAAGGAGGAGTCTGTACCTACTCCTGTTTTACATCCTGACCATATTTTGGCTACCTAACATACTAATTTGACTTCTCCCTTGGGGGAGGAGATCCTGGCTGCACAAACCAATGCACCTCCTGAGAAACCTAGTGGTAAGTGTTTTGTTCCTGAGAATCTTCAAACTAAACTTTTGCACACTTACCACTATCCTAAAGCTGCAGGTCACCCAGGCAAGAACCAAATGATTTGGTCTGCCACTCAACAATTCTTGTGGCCAGGTCTTCGTTCTGATGTTGCTGTGTATGTTGTCTCCTGCTCAGTTTGTGCACAGAATAAGACTCCTCGACATCTTCCTGTGGGTCTTCAACCTATTGCTAATGGTGAGCGTCCTTGGACACATCTTTCCATGGACTTCATTGTTGAGCTCCCTGTTTCCAATGGCAATACTGTTATCCTTATGGTGGTTGACCGTTTTTCTAAAATGTCACATTGCATTCCCTTGATGAAGTTGCCTACCGTTTAGGAGCTTGCTCCAAATTTTGCCCGGGAGGCCTTCCATTTACATGGGTTACCCAAGGAGATAGTGTTGGACCGGGGTAGCCAGTTTGTCTCCAGATTTTGGCGTTCCTTTTGTGCTAAAATGGGGATCCAGCTTTCCTTCTCCTCGGCATATCACCCTCAATCCAATGGGGCTGCGGAACGGTCTAATCAAGCTCTGGAACAGTTCCTCCATTGCTATGTCTCCGATCACCACAATAATTGGTCTTAACTGTTACCTTGGGCAGAGTTTGCTCGTAATAGTGCTATTAATGCTTCCTCCAAGTTATGGCGAATTAAAGTTCATGGCGAATTAAAGGTTTCAACCATCCTTGTTGCCCGATTCTTTCCTGTCTCAGGGTATTCCGGCTTTGGAGGAGCATCTTCAGCAATTGCGTTCCATGTGGATGCAGAGTCAGGATTGCCTTCATCGTTCTATGCAGCGCCAAAAGTTCCAGGCTGATCGTAGGCGTCTGTCCGTGCCTTCCTACCAGGTTGGTGAGAGAGTTTGGCTGTCCTCCCGCAACTTGAACCTTCGTGTGCCTTCCAATAAACTGGCTCCCCATAATGTTGGTCCTTTTTGAATACTCCGACGGGTCAATCCTGTGGCCTATGCTCTTGACCTTTCTCCTGCAATGCGCATCTCCAATGTTTTTCATGTCTCCCTCTTGAAACCATTGGTTTGTAATCGGTTTACCACTGTGTTGCCTCATCCCCGTCCTATCTTTGTTGACAACCATGAGGAGTATGAGGTCAGCAGCATTATTGACTCTTGTATGTCCAGGGGCCGTTTACAGTATTTGGTTCACTGGAGGGGCTACTGTCCGGAGGAGCATTCTTGGGTTCACTCCACTGATGTTCATGCTCCTGCCCTCCTCCGTGCCTTCCATGCCCGTTTCTCTAATAAGCCTTTTGTCCTCCCGCGGGGGAGGGGTCGTTGAGAGGAGGGTACTGTCAGGGTTTTTTCCCTGTTTTGTTTTCCATGTGCTGCTGGCAGCCATTATTCTCACCTCTCTTGCTGACTATGGTGCATTGTGGGGGATGCTACTCATTTCCTGCACTTCCTTTTATGGCCAGACTGGTGTGCATCATCCATGTGAGACAGGATGCAGTCTCAGAATTGTGATGTCATCAGTTATTATTTAAAGGGCCTCTGTTCAGTATGCTTTGCCTTTGCGTTGTCTCAGACCAGTTTGTGAGAGTTCCTGTGTATTACCTGGCTGTCTGACGTCCTTCCTGGTTCCTGATCCCTGGCTTGTTCCTGACTCTGCTGTTTAACTTGTTCCTGATTCCGGCTTGTCTGACTACTCGCTTTGGCTCCTGATTTGGCACGTCTGACTACCAGCTCTGGTTTTGACTCCTGGCTTGTTATTTGACTTGTGGACTTTTTATTATGTTTTGCTATTAATAAAGGTGTGATTATTTTTGCACTTCTCATCTCAGTCTGATTCCTGGCACCCTGACACTTATATCCCGAGATTTGTGAGAATTTGTCAAGAATGCTGTATAAGTTTGGGAGATATACCAGTGGTTTTGTAATTGTAAGCAAAATATTGTTTGTAATCCTGGTCTGATATTGTTGCTCCCGTGATATCCGGAGACAGCCAAATTCTAGCCGCTAGCAGCTCAATACATATCGCAAATATTAAAGGGGAAAGAGGGCATCCTTGTCTCGTGCGGTTCAATATTGGGAATGGTTTAATCTATATCCTGCCGATACCCCCTGTGCTGTAGGTGTAGAGTAGACCGCCTGTATTGCTTTAATTAAAGAACCGTCAAAACCCATGTGATGCAATACAGCCAGAATGTACCTCCAATCTATCCTGTCAAATGCCTTCTCTGCATCCAATGACAGGAGCAAAGAAGGCGTCCCCTCCCTACCAAGCTGGTCTATAACACTCAGCATCCTTCTTATGTTATCTGGGGCTTCCCTATTTGCTATGAATCCTACCTGATCTGGGTGAACTAGGGATGGTAAAATCAGTTTTAAGAGATTAGCCAGTACTTTGGTGAAGATCTTAAAGGGACACTGAACCCAAATGTTTTCTTTCGTGATTCAGATAGAGCATGACATTTTAAGGAACTTTCTAATTTACTTCTATTATCAAATTTTCTTCATTCTCTTGGTATTTTTATTTGAAATGCAAGAAAGTAAGTTTAGATGCCGGCCCATTTTTGGTGAACAACTTGGTTGTTCTTGCTGATTGGTGGATCAATTAATCCATCAATAGAAAAGTGCTGTCTAAAGTTCTGAACCCAAAAAAAGCTAAGATGCCTTCTTTTTCAAATAAAGCTGGCAAGAGAATGAAGAAAAATTGATAATAGGAGTAAATTAGAAAGTTGCTTAAAATGGCATGCTCTATCTAAATCATGAAAGAAAAAAAATGGGTTACGTGTCCCTTTAAGATCCTGATTTATTAGTGATATTGGGCGATAACTAGCACATAGCTTGGGGTTTTTCCCAGCTTTAAGAATAACCACTATTTTAGCCCCAGTAATTCTGGTGGTATCTCATGGCCCTCCATTAAGTTGTTACAAAACTTTGTGAGATGTGGTATTAGCGTCATTCTGAACAATTTGTAGTAGTCTCCAGGGAAATCATTGGGTCCCGCCACCTTGCCTATCTTTAGTTCCTTTATGACTTGAGCCACTTCCACAGAGGATATCGGTGAGTTTAATGCCTCTATCTCTGTCAGTTATGGATTGAAGTTGAGCTTCTGTTAGAAACCCATGTGTATCTCTGTCAGTAATTGTGTATGGTTTTCTGCCCGTCATATAGTTTCCCATAATATCCCGCAAACTTGTCAACTATCTCCTGAGGAGATATGGTTACATTGCCATCTGCCTTTTGAAGAGGAGGAATAGCCAGGGTCCTATTCCGTTCCTTTTATGTGCTAGACCAATATTTGGGGATTTGGTGTTAAGGAAAATGTGTCTCCTGAAGAAAAAGAATATTTGCTTTAAGGCCGAAATATTGTTTCACTGGTATTCTCCTTTTGACATCTGAATTCAGACCTCTCACGTTAATAACTATTTACTAACTAGTCTACCTAGTTAAAATAAATACAATCTTACCTGTGAAATAAAAATAAAACCTAAGCTAGCTACAATATAACTATTAGTTATATTGTAGCTAGCTTAGGTTTTATTTTACAGGTAAGTATGTATTTAGTTAATAATTGTAACTTTAATTTAGCTCTATTTAAATTATGTTAAAGGGACATTAAACCCCAAAATTTTCTTTCATTATTCAGATAGAAAATACAATTTTAAACAACATGCCTATTTACTTCTATTATCTAATTTTCTTCATTCTTTAGATATCTTTTGTTAAAGAAATAGCAATACACATGGGTGAGCCAATCACATGAGGCATCTATGTGCAGCCACCAATCAGAAGCTACAGAGCCTATCTAGATATGCTTTTCAGGAAAGAATATCAAGAGAATGAAGCAAATTAGATAATAGAAGTAAATTAGAAAGTTGTTTAAAATGGTATTCTCCATCTGAATCACAAAGATTCGTTATAGGGGGTAACGAAAGCTTTTTAGCCTCACCGCAAAACTCGTAATGGCAGTGCTATGGAAATCACATTAATAAAAAGTAATTTTTTTGAGTGCGCGACTGACGTTGCATTACAGGCTAAAAGGCTTGCGGTACAGTTATACCGACAACATTCGTAATGGCTGAGTTGCTGTTTTAACTGTGAAATTAACATTTTTTCAGTGTTAAAACATAAACGCACAACTCGTAATCTACCTGAAAGAAAATAATGTACATTACATTAATATATATATATATATACATATATATATATATAATACTGTTTCTGTAAAATACATATCCATACCTATCTATTTATAGGAAAAGATATGTAGCTATAGGTATATACACATATATATAGAAATATTTTTTTAAAAATAAAAATAACTTTATTCTCTAAGAAAAAACTTTGGAATGTGAAATATATACAATAAATATACAGTAAAACACTAACGGCTAGATTTAGAGTTTTGTCGGTAACGACCCGCGTATCTAACGCTGGCTTTGTTCTGGCCGCACCTTTAAAATAACTCTGGTATTGAGAGTCCACAGAATGGCTGCGTTAGGCTCCAAAAAAGGAGAGTAGAGCATATTTAACGCAACTTCAACTCTCCATACCAGAGTTGCTTACGGACGCGGCCAGCCTCAAAAACGTGCTCGTGCACGATTCCCCCATAGGAAACAATAGGGCTGTTTGAGCTGAAAAAAAACCTAACACCTGCAAAAAAGCCGCGTTCAGCTCCTAACGCAGCCTCATTGTTTCCTATGGGGAAACACTTCCTGCGTCTGCACCTAACACTCTAACATGTACCCCGAGTCTAAACACCCCTAACCTTACACTTATTAACCCCTAATCTGCCGCCCCCACTATTGCTGACCCCTGTATATTATTTTTAAACCCTAATCTGCTGCTCCGTAAACCGCCGCTACTTACATTATCCCTATGTACCCCTAATCTGCTGCCCCTAACACCGCCGACCCCTATATTATATTTATTAACCCCTAATCTGCCCCCCACAACGTCGCCTCCACCTGCCTACACTTATTAACCCCTAATCTGCCGAGCGGACTGCACCGCTATTATTATAAAGTTATTAACCCCTAATCCGCCTCACTAACCCTATAATAAATAGTATTAACCCCTAATCTGCCCTCCCTAACATCGCCAACACCTAACTTCAATTATTAACCCCTAATCTGCCGACTGGAGCTCACCACTATTCTAATAAATGTATTAACCCCTAAAGCTAAGTCTAACCCTAACACTAACACCCCCCTAAATTAAATATAATTTTAATCTAACAAATTAATTAACTCATTAAATAAATTATTCCTATTTAAAGCTAAATACTTACCTGTAAAATAAATCCTAATATAGCTACAATATAAATTATAATGATATTATAGCTATTTTAGGATTAATATTTATTTTACAGGTAACTTTGTATTTATTTTAACCAGGTACAATAGCTATTAAATAGTTAAGAACTATTTAATAGCTAAAATAGTTAAAATAATTACAAATTTATCTGTAAAATAAATCCTAACCTAAGTTACAATTAAACCTAACACTAACCTATCAATAAATAAAATAAATAAAATACCTATAATTATCTACAATTAAACCTAACACTACACTATCAATAAATAAATTAAATACAATTCCTACAAATAAATACAATGAAATAAACTAACTAAAGTACCAAAAATAAAAAAGAACTAAGTTACAAAAAATAAAAAAATATTTACAAACATTAGAAATATATTACAACAATTTTAAACTAATTACACCTACTCTAAGCCCCCTAATAAAATAACAAAGCCCCCCAAAATAAAAAAATTCCCTACCCTATTCTAAATTACTAAAGTTCAAAGCTCTTTTACCTTACCAGCCCTGAACAGGGCCCTTTGCGGGGCATGCCCCAAGAAGTTCAGCTCTTTTTCCTGTAAAAAAAACCATACAATACCCCCCCCCAACATTACAACCCACCACCCACATACCCCTAATCTAACCCAAACCCCCCTTAAATAAACCTAACACTAAGCCCCTTAAGATCTCCCTACCTTGAGTCGTCTTCACCCAGCCGAGCCAAATTCTTCATCCAAGCGGAGCAAGAAGAGGTCCTCCATCCGGTAGAAGTCTTCATCCAAGCGGGGCAGAAGAGGTCTTCCATCCGATTGAAGTCTTCATCCAAGCGGAATCTTCTATCGTCATCCATCCGGAGCGGCAGCATCTTGAAGACCTCCGACGCGGAACATCCATCCTGGCCGACGACTGAACGACGAATGACAGTTCCTTTAAATGACGTCATCCAAGATGGCGTCCCTCGAATTCCGATTGGCTGATAGGATTCTATCAGCCATTCGGAATTAAGGTAGGAATATTCTGATTGGCTGATGGAGTCAGCCAATCAGAATCAAGTTCAATCCGATTGGCTGATCCAATCAGCCAATCAGATTGAGCTCGCATTCTATTGGCTGATCGGAACAGCCAATAGAATGCGAGCTCAATCTGATTGGCTGATTGGATCAGCCAATTGGATTGAACTTGATTCTGATTGGCTGATTCCATCAGCCAATCAGAATATTCCTACCTTAATTCCGATTGGCTGATAGAATCCTATCAGCCAATCGGAATTCGAGGGACGCCATCTTTGATGACGTCATTTAAAGGAACCGTCATTCGTCGTTCAGTCGTCGGCCAGGATGGATGTTCCACGTCGAACGTCTTCAGGATGCTGCCGCTCCCCTCCGGATGGATGACGATAGAAGATTCCGCTTGGATGAAGACTTCAATCGGATGGAAGACCTCTTCTGCCCCGCTTGGATGAAGACTTCTACCGGATGGAGGACCTCTTCTTGCTCCACTTGGATGAAGAATTTGGCTCGGCTGGGTGAAGACGACTCAAGGTAGGGAGATCTTCAGGGGCTTAGTGTTAGGTTTATTAAAGGGGGGTTTGGGTTAGATTAGGGGTATGTGGGTGGTGGGTTGTAATGTTGGGGGGGGGTATTGTATGGTTTTTTTTACAGGCAAAAGAGCTGAACTTCTTGGGGCATGCCCCGCAAAGGGCCCTGTTCAGGGCTGGTAAGGTAAAAGAGCTTTGAACTTTAGTAATTTAGAATAGGGTAGGGCATTTTTTTATTTTGGGGGGCTTTGTTATTTTATTAGGGGGCTTAGAGTAGGTGTAATTAGTTTAAAATTGTTGTAATATATTTCTAATGCTTGTAAATATTTTTTTATTTTTTGTAACTTAGTTCTTTTTTATTTTTTGTACTTTAGTTAGTTTATTTCATTGTATTTATTTGTAGATATTGTATTTAATTAATTTATTGATAGTGTAGTGTTAGGTTTAATTGTAGGTATTTTATTTAATTAATTTATTGATAGTGTAGTGTTAGGTTTAATTGTAACTTAGGTTAGGATTTATTTTACAGGTAAATTTGTAATTATTTTAACTATTTTAGCTATTAAATATTTCTTAACTATTTAATAGCTATTGTACCTGGTTAAAATAAATACAAAGTTACCTGTAAAATAAATATTAATCCTAAAATAGCTATAATATCATTATAATTTATATTGTAGCTATATTAGGATTTATTTTACAGGTAAGTATTTAGCTTTAAATAGGAATAATTTATTTAATAAGAGTTAATTAATTTTGTTAGATTAAAATTATTTTTAATTTAGGGGGAAGTTAGTGTTAGGGTTAGACTTAGCTTTAGGGGTTAATACATTTATTAGAATAGCGGTGAGCTCCAGTCGGCAGATTAGGGGTTAATAATTGAAGTTAGGTGTCGGCGATGTTAGGGAGGGCAGATTAGGGGTTAATACTATTTATTATAGGGTTAGTGAGGCGGATTAGGGGTTAATAACTTTATTATAGTAGCGGTGCGGTCCGCTCGGCAGATTAGGGGTTAATAAGTGTAGGCAGGTGGAGGCGACGTTGAGAGGGGCAGATTAGGGGTTAATAAATATAATATTGGGGTCGGCGGTGTTAGGGGCAGCAGATTAGGAGTACATTGCTATAATGTAGGTGGCGGCTCTTTGCGGTCGGCAGATTAGGGGTTAATTATTGTAGGTAGCTGGCTGCGACGTTGTGGGGGCAGGTTAGGGGTTAATAAATATAATATAGGGGTCGGCGGTGTTAGGGGCAGCAGATTAGGGGTACATAAGTATAATGTAGGTGGCGGTCGGCAGATTAGGGGTTAAAAAAATTTATTCGAGTGTCGGCGATGTGGGGGGGCCTCGGTTTAGGGGTACATAGGTAGTTTATGGGTGTTAGTGTACTTTAGAGTACAGTAGTTAAGAGCTTTATGAACCGGTGTTAGCCCAGAAAGCTCTTAACTACTGACTTTTTTCTGCGACTGGAGTTTTGTCGTTAGATTTCTAACGCTCACTTCAGACACGACTCTAAATACCGGAGTTAGAAAGATCCCATTGAAAAGATAGGATACGCAATTGACGTAAGGGGATCTGCGGTATGGAAAAGTCACGGCTGAAAAGTGAGCGTTAGACCCTTTTTTGAATGACTCCAAATACCGGTGGTAGCCTAAAACCAGCGTTAGGAGCCTCTAACGCTGGTTTTCACGGCTACCGCCAAACTCCAAATCTAGGCCTTAAAAAGCATAAATACACATGTATACATATATAGACATACTGTATATATAAAAATGTTATATGGAGCCTTTTGCAGTCAAGTAACTGAGAACATGAAAAATCATATTTATGCAATATTCATATTTAATAAAGTGTTTAACTGTGTTTGTACTGTATATATTTTACATTCCAATGTTCTTGAGATAGGGGCATATGTTCTAAGTATTTTCTGTATATATTTATGCCTTTATATAATTTTATATATATATATATATATATATATATATATATATATATATATATATATATATATATATATAAAACATATTCTGGTATGTGAAGAATATTGGAATGTGAAATATTAATATTTTCTTGTTGGGTTAGCGAACTTGAGATAATACCATCGGGTTTCGCACAAGTAGGGTGTTAGTTCCCCCCCACACACACACTTTTTGCACTCTATTGAAGTCTATGGGAGAATACGTTAACTCGGTTGCAATATTGTAACTTTGGCTTTTTTCTCAAAAACTTTTAACTTGTAATACTCTAATCAAGCCCTTTCCTTTAGCCTTAAAATTTGACTTACTGTCACAATTAATTGCCTTGGAATAAACAAAGCTTCTACCAACTCTGTATATGGACCTTGAATATATTTGTATAAATTAATCATTTTACCTATCAAGCACCTCTTTTCTAGCGTTAACAGACCCAATTTGGCTAACCTGACCTCATAGTTTAAATCATCCATTCCTCTTATTAGTTTTTGTGGCCCTTCTATGAACTTTTTCTCATTCTGAAATGTCCTTTTTTAAATTGGACCCCAGAACAGGACTCCTTACTCAAGATGAGGTCTTGTTATCTAAAAGTATATGTAAATCATTTTCCACCTCTGTTTTGTTAAGTCAAGTCCAGTTAAGATAATAGGTAGCCTGCATATTTTTCTTCTGAAATGTTGAACCTTACATTTACCAGTATTAAATCTCATGAGTAATTTACCAGCCCATTCTTCACATTATTGTAAATCGTTGTGCAAAGCAATCACATCCTGCACTGACTTAATCACGTTACACAATTTTGTATCATCTGCAAAAATAGAAAGGTAGCTATTTAATCCTTCCTCCAAGTATTTATATATCTAGATTTAAAAAAAATATTAAAAAGAACAGGGCCCAGAACTGATCATTAGAGACACCACTTACTTTTGTCCAATACAAGTATGATCCATTTACTATAACTCGTTGTTCTCTGTGTTTTATCCAATTATTTATCCACTAGTCCTAAAGCCCATGTACACGGCCAAAATCCCCATCCACTTGCATCCCCTCTTCTTCTCTCCCTCCTTCCCCTTCCCTGCCACTCAACAATTATTTTATTCTGCAGTGCAGCGGTCCCACAATTTGTTTCTTTTTGGGGTTTTTTAAACAAAGGAGCACTGTTTCATATCCCTTTAAGAGGAGAAGTTTGGCTATGATAGTTCCCTTAGAACCCTTGGTTTATTCCATCTGGACTTGTATTATTTACCTTAATATTACCTTAATATTATCCATTTTTTGTGGATATCATCTATAGATAACCCAGTTATTGGTATGGGCTTGTATGTTCAAGTTTGTTCCAATATCTCTCCCATTGGTTTCTCTCTTGTGTATACTGAAGAAATGAATGCGCACCTCCGTCTTCCCTTGGTCACTGTTAATCGTGCTACCCTGCTCACATTTTTATACATCAGCACCCATATGTGCTTGTTTCACACTCCCTAGGGGCCAAAAGTGATCAGCTCTTAGCTCCTTCTGCCTTACTAGGTTAGCACAAGGCATTTGTAATAGCTTAGAAAATTGCTTTTTAACTCTCTGAAGTATTTTTTTCAGATGCTCCATCTCCTTCTAACTCTTATTAGTAACAAAATGCACTATAACTGCTGGATCACACCCAGTTCCCTCTAACCATTTATCAATATGCTCCACAAGATGCCTAACATGAGCTCCTGTAAGACAACAAACTGTTTTATTTAAGGTATGGAGTTAAAAAAAACTAATTGAGTACAAAAGTTAAACACACAATAGAAGTACCGCTCGTGACCCGCAGAGCGCTTCCAGTACTGAGCAGAAACTGCTACTTATCCAATCAGCAATGCTAGTTACACATCTTAGTTGTGTGATTAGTGCTGCTGATTGGATCAGCAGCATTTTCTGCTCTGCGTGTCTCGAGTGGTACTTCTACAGTGTGTTTAAGCATCTTGTATAGGGTTGATAGATTAAAGGGACACTTAACCCAATTTTTTTTCTTTTATGATTCAGATAGAGCATGCAATTTTAAGCAACTTTCTAATTTACTCCTATTATCAATTTTTCTTCATTCTCTTGCTATCTTTATTTAAAAAGCAGGAATGTGAAGCTTAGAAGCCAGCCCATTTTAGGATCAGAACCCTGGATAGCACTTGCTTATTGGTGGCTACATTTAGCAAACTAATAAGCAAGTGTAACACAGGTTCTTAACCAAAAATGGGCCGGCTCCTAAGCTTTCCATTCTTGCTTTTTTTTAAAAATAAATATAGCAAAGAACGAAGAAAATGTGATAATAGGAGTAAATTAGGAAGTTGCTTAAATTGCATGCTCTATCTGAATCATAAAAGAAAAAAGTGTGGGTTTAGTGACCCTTTAGCAAACAAATTAGAGTATGTAATTTTTCCGGGTTTAATAACAACTAAATGGCAAACACTACTAATATGTACATTTTTAATATGTGGTCTGTAATACCAGGTTTGAAAGCTACATTAATATTGGGTTAATCAAATTAAAAAATTTGGAAGTACAATTTACATTTATGCAATTCTTTTCCATATGAAACAGCAGCAATCAAGCAATTTACATTTTATTTGAAACTCATACAGCAATATTAATTGTCTACTTCATACAAATGCTCAATGACAAATAAAGATAATATACCTCCATTGGTGGAGAAGGATTTACCTCAGTGAGCCTTGCAAGTAAATCTTTATCTATTCATGAAAAACAAATTGTAATAAATGCTGAAATAGCCTCTTTTAAATAAAACAGCAAAATATGACTTTAAGCTTAAATGGAATAATACTGTTTTACTTCTTGAACAAGTGCTGAAATCACCATAGTCCTCCTCACTCCCCTGAGCATGACTCTCATATGTTCTTTTGATTGACTGTGTGCTGTGTGCTGTGTGCATATCCGTGGCTGATTAAGGGCTGATCTGGGGGATATTCAGAGGCAAATGCATTTTATGTTTCTTTGTGTGTGTTTGTGTCTGTGTGTATATCTATCTATCTATGTATATAAATACACGCACATATAAAATAAGTAAAGAATTATGAATTTAATTGACACTTTATTTTAATGATTTTCAAAAGCTTTCAAAACGCTGGTAAATATGTTTATCTTATCCCATTTAGGGCTAGATTATTAATGGAGCGCTAATTTTGTGCTCCACTCGTAATCTGGCCCTTAAAGGGCCAGCAAACCCACCAAATGTTATATAATGCTGCACAAAGTGCATAATTATATAACATTTGCCTAGTGCCAGCTTTCTAAAGCAAAGGAAAGAAGAGATATTTTCCTTCGAAAATTATTTTTACAGACCACCGCTTCTGGCTCTACTGAACGGGTCTGTTTTTTTCCTAAGCGCATCGGGCACACTGTCTAGTCACAGCCGGACCGATCACGCCATTTAACTAAATGTAGCTTGCTCCCGCTACCAGACCAGAGTGAGAGAGAGCTACATTTTGTTTAATGGCGCAATTGGGCTGGCTGTGACTAGACAGTGTGCCCGATACGCTTAGGAAAAAAACAGACCCGCTCAGTAGAGCCAGGAGCGGCGGTCTGTAAAAATAATTTTCGTAGGCAAATATCTCTTCTTTCCTTTGTTTTAGAAAGCTGGCATTAGGCAAATGTTACATATCTCAGCACTATGTAGAGCACTATGTACAGAACATTATTTGGTGGGTTTACTGGCCCTTTAATTATAACTAATTAGTACTTGCTGTAATTAAGGGGTAAATTTATTAAGCTGTGTTTGCAGCTTTTCCGGCTCTGTGGAGCACGTTCACATAAACAAGCCAGCTGCCATATATTTAAGAAGCCGAAACTGCTTCTTTTTCCTCACCCCAACACTCGCTCATTCAGGGTGATTTACATGTCCTGCTCTAGTGCAATTGTTGGCGCCAGTGCTGGAGTCGGCATTGCACAAGAAACATAGCTAGTGGCTATTGCAGACGGCAGGTCACTGCTTGCAAACCTGTCTACCTGCAGGGATGGTGACTTTACCACTAAGTATGCCCAGTGTTCTAAGCATAGTTAGTTTAGTCAATTTGCAGAATTTTTAAGAAAACCTAGATTGCAGAGTTTTTTTTTCAATGTTTATATAGCGTCTATAAGGGTATTTATTGTCCCTTTAAAGCTGAAATTTATTTCTCATTATAAAAGAAACCCAATAAAAAGGAGCTACAAAATATACCTACTAGAAAACAAATCAGCAGTTTACAAATAATCATATTGGGTATTAGCAAATTATCTGCAAACCCTATTGATGTTTATGTATGATACTTTGAATAATCAAGCTTAGTGCGCATTTACCCTTTTGTCTATATTTCTTATAGAATGTGTTCAGTGTAGTTAATTCCTAGGTTAACAATTACACTGCACTAATTGGCCTGTGTCAGTCCTGATGAGAAGTTAAACTAATATATTACAAGAGAACAGCTCAGACAAAATATGCCTAATTAAATCGATTAAAAAATGTGACAAGAAATAATGAAAAAAATATGCATTTTTCATTCTCATAACAGTTGCTCCTGTGGACACCTCTAATTAAAGATTTCATCTCACCTCAGTAACTATCCCACCAGGTGGAAAAATCAGGTGATAAGTGACACCGTTTTCATTTATTGGCAACTCACCTGCTGCTCTGTTACAGCTTAAACAAACTCAAATATGATAACTGTTCCTGTATGATTACTTGAGAGTAGCATTTCAAACAAATGACATCTACAATACAGGCATCAGCGCAGAGGCCCTAGTCCTTTTAGTCACACCAGTATTTTACAATCATTCAATGTCTTTCATGAGCTTGCTTGAATTCACCCAGCTTTGCATTTGAATTTGATCCTCAGTGGCCTATTCAACCATTGTAGGAAAAGGCATGTGGATTCATCACAGTTATTGTCAGTATCTGAGGATTATAAATATTGATGTGACAACACAGGATAGAATCCAACAACAAATAATTAGCTGCACATGACGGTAGGATAAATCAGAATAAATCTTGTAGTAGTTACAATAAATTCATTACATAAAACATGAAAAACACCAAATGCAACAGGGAAACAATTTATGCTTTATTTTGTCTTGCATGGAAGACACTACTACGTTAAAGGAACATTAAAGGGACACAAAAGAGCTAAAAGAATGTGTTCTTATCTATTACAGCATTTTATCACTGCCCTATTGCTTGCATATAACATTTAGCCACCAATCAGCAAGCGCTACCCAGGGTGTTGAACTACAAATGGGCTGGCTCCCAAGCTTACATTCCTGCTTTTTCAAATAAAGATACAAAGAGAACCAAGAAAATTTGAAAATAGAAGTAAATTAGAAAGTTACTTAAAATCTGAATCGTGAAAGAAACAAATTGCGTTTTATATCCCTTTAATCCCTGTAAAGGGGTTAATACATAAAGGCATGTGCAGAGCAGTAATACACATCTGGGTGCTAGCTAGACACATCTAGTAAGCCAATGACAAAAGGCACACTCATACAACCACCAATCAATAGCTAGCTCCCAGAGGTGCACTGCTGCTCCTGAGTCTACTTTAAAACAAAGGACTCCAAGATTACATTAGAGCTTTATCTGACTTAAACATATAAAAAGAAATACATCTAGTTTTTTAAAGCTTTCACATGAACTTCAGTATTTGCAGTACATTCCTGTCATCCCAGACACACAATAAGGGCTATACCTAAAGGCCAATTTGTGAGGGCGAGGTTACAGACCAACAGAATTTTCAAAAAAGAATATGTGTAGAGAAGGGTTATTCACACCAAAATATACTTGTGTATAATTTGTGAGGGTCGTTAGGTTGCATCACAAAGGACAAAAACCTTAGGGGAAATACTTCATCCTTAAAGGGACAGTATACACTCATTTTCATATAACTGCATGCAATAGACACTACTATAAAGAATAAGATGCACAGATACTGATATAAAAATCCAGTATAAAATGGTTTAAAAACGTACTTAGAAGCTTTCAGTTTAGCTCTGTTGAAAAGGTAGCTGGAAAGCTCACTGCAAGTGGTAAATAAGACACTCCCCCCTCCCCCTTCTTTAACATATGAAAAGACCCTTTACACAAACAGGAGCAAGCTGGAGAAGGTAGCTGACGGTATTCAAATTAAACTTTGGGGCTTGGTTAGGAGTCTGAAAATCAGAGCAATGTTATTTAAAAATAAGCAAAATTATACATTTTTTAAAAAAAAAAAAACTTTATGGGCTTTATAAATAGATCATCTACAAAACATGTACGCAAAGAAAAAATGAGTGTATAATGGACCTTTAAATACTTCCATCCATTACCTCATAAAAGAAGTGGTTGCAGTGTAAAAATGTTTTATTTTTTATATACCTGTATATGTGGGAGTAATCGGTATAACACATGTACTTTTGCTATACTTGGTAATTATTTTGCATATCAGCAAACTGATAATGAGTATAGCATTATTTTAAATCTAAAAGGCTGTTCCGGGTTTATCTTATCACATGAACTATTTGTAAAATTCAATATGCAGGAAAACTACAAGAAATATGAAAACACCCATATTAGAACAAATAGTAATATTTATTCTCCGTTATCTTAAAAAGTCATTGCTTTGCATATCCATAATTCCAACGCTTCTGATACCAGTTCTTTCAAATCTCACCATTGCACGTTATATTTAGAATTATTAAAGAGACAGTAAACACCTGATAATTGCAAAAAAATCTGCAGCTTTTTGCTGAAAATGTTTTTAAATGGTCAAACTCGCCCTACGGTTTTCCTTATTTGGAGGAGCCATCCAGACTTGAGTCTGGAGAAGACCGGGCTTTGGCTACAACAGAAATTAATACAAATCCACAAAGGTTGGTTCACCACACCTTCCAAAAAGAGTATAAATACAACTTTGGAGTGCAGCCAATGAAACAAAATATTTACATAAAACAGAGAATATTAGTGCACATCCACTTGAAAAAAATTATTTAAATTTTTTTGAAATGCTACAAAAATCACCTACATTTTATATTAAAATTGGGATCTTAGTCAAACAATATGTCCATATTCTACTTAAAGGGACAGGAACCCCCAACATTTTCTTTCATGATTCAGATAGAACGTACAATTTCAAACAACTTTCCAATTTACTTCTATTATTTTCTTCATTCTCTTGTTATCCTTTGCTGAAGGAACAGCATTGCACTACTAGCAGATAACTGAATACGCCTAGTTAGCCAGTCACATGAGACAAATGTGTGCAGGCACCAATCAGCAGCTAGCTCCCACTAGTGTAGGATATGTGCGTATTCTTTTTCAACAAGGAATAACAAAAAAACAAAGCACATTTGAAAATAGAAGTGAATATAAAAGTATCTTAAAATGACATGCTCTATCTTAATCATGCAAGTCTATTTTTGACTTTCCTATCCCTTTAAGCAAGTCAGCAACTTACAAGGTGTCCCAATCTTGACTGGTTCTAATACTAAAATACTTTGATTTTATGGGCTGGATTTTAATATAAAAGCATAGGTGATTTTTGCAGAATTTAAAAAATGTTTTGTTTTGTTGCAAGTAGATGTGCACCAATACTCCCTGTATAGTACAACAGAAATTAGACATTGTTAGATTGTTACTTAAACAATCCTATATTCAACAGTCATATTTGCACATGCTCTTGCATTGCCTGTTTCATATATGTCTCTAATTGTCCTCAGCAGAAGAGATAGATAAGGGGAAAGCATAGGTTCCAACAAGGTGGTTCCCATTAGTAAAAACTAAAGTACTTTATAGAAATTATATCTTTACACTTGTGTCTTCAATATTTAAATAACTAATATAATTTTAGAAATATATCTATATATTATTTTCAGACTAATCTTTGCTTTGAATATATCATTATATATTACCTTTATTTACTGTTTAATATCATTCTAAGGCTTAAAGGGACATCATACTAAAATGTTCTTCCCTTCAATGTGCTCCCAATAGTCAATGTTACCTGCTGGAGTGTATTTAATTGTTTGCAAACAGCTACTTTACCTTAATTTGTTATTTGAAGTAGCTACTTTTGCCTGTTGTATCCTCACCTACCCTGAGAATATAAGTAACATTTATTTTCTCTGTAGAAAGCTATGTAAATAGGAGACAATAGCTCTGATTAATCTCTCAGTGGGGGTATAAGGGAGAGAGAGATATTTTGTATGTAAAATAGCTGCTTGTGTTTATTCAACCCACATCAATAATTAGCACTTCAAAACCTAACATTATTTCTTGCAGGGTCAGTCCATTGGTATGGGCATGCCCTAGGTCATTGTTTTAATAAAAAATAAACAACTGATATTTCAAATAGAGAAATAAACATGAAGGAACAAATGACCACACATGTAATAGGTATAACACATCATTTGGAACACATTAAGGGGAAATGTTATAGTATAGTGTCTCTTTAAATTATCCCATGACAAAAAAATAAGACTGCAGTGTCTGAAAGGTGGCCCCTTTAACTTTTGACTACCCCGTGCATACATTAACTGTTTTACCTGTGCAATGTCACATAAAGAAAGTACAATTTTGTGTGTGCCATGATGTGAAGTATATATATCATCATTAGAAGCTAGCTAGTATTTTTTATTTAAATAAAACCTTTACAAAATGGTTATATGCAGTGATATTATGTAGTCCATCAGTATATATGGTTGGTAAGGTAATATAAGGAAACTAGGTAGACAAACTCTCTCAGTAAATTACTGTGCTATTAACCAACACAACAACAGCAGGGATAAAGTTAGATATGCTTAATTATTGGTCCTCAGTATTCAAACTCTTAATAAAAAAAACACTCAGATGAGCCCAATATTTTAAGAAAAAAATCTTGGAAAAGATAAACTTGTATAAAGTTCTTTCTATTTTGGGTTGTCCCATCTATAACTAAAAAAAAAAAATGTCCTTAACATTAATAATATAAAAAAACTTAAAGAAAGAAAAAATAAATCACATGCAAAAAAACAATAAAATGTATATTTCAGCCATTTTGACCAGACCAGGAAATTGTATCTATCTATCTATCTATCTATCTATCTATCTATCTATCTATGCGTATATATATTTATATATTCCAAATAAAGTAGGCACTCTCCGTTTATGTTCACAAACTTTTATTGTGCAATAAGTAAAAGTTTGTGAACATAAACGGAGAGTGCCTACTTTATTTGGAATATTAGTTTGTTGTTGAAGCACCCCGGACAGGAGTTGTGAGTGCTAAACCGGAAGGAATTATATATATATATATATATATATATATATATACGTTAGCAAAGATGTGCACTCTCACTCAATTGCAACTGCCAGGGTGCTAGTAGAATTGGGTATACAATAACAAAAAGAACTTGCACTCACTGGACTTTTCAACAAAACTTTTCTTGGCAAAGAAATAGTGACGTTTCGGGGACAGTGTGGTCTGAGGAAGGGGATACACTGTCCCCGAAACGTCACTATTTCTTTGCCAAGTAAAGTTTTGTTGAAAAGTCCAGTGGGTGCAAGTTCTTTTTGTTATATATATATATATATATATATATATATATATATATATATATATATATATATATATATAAATATATATATATATAGGACCCGGTGTAGATCCGTATCCGTATCCGCATATGCCTGATTTTCTTTTTGTGAATTACTGTATGTGACCAAGGCTCCAGTGGGAGCTGAAACGTTATGCTACTTTGGCATTAAAGATGGTGATATTCTAATCTCTTGTGCTGGCTTTCTTTGTTGTGGGACATCATGGATCTACACCGGGTCCTGTCTCTCTGCAGTGTATACTCTTTTACATATTAACTGGCCGTGCACTGAGTGGTTGTAACAGTTGGTGAGTGCTGATCTTTTCTTCATTATTATATATATATATGTTCCGGGTAAAGTAAGAAATTGGGTAATCCTAGCATTACCTGGGTAAACCTGACATTACCCAAGTGGCTGTGGGTAAAGCAGCTCGATGTAACATGATAAATCTTCTCAGAGTGCATCGAGTCACTGCATCAAACATATATACGATGCTCTGTAATTCACACATCTTCACTATCTTTTTTGCCTCTGTCTGGGAGGTGCAAGGGGGGGCGAGAGGATCGGAGGTGGGGGCCTTCCTTGAATCCCCCAGGCAGAGGCAAAAAAAATAGTGTAGATGGGGGAATTACATTACATCGGGTTTTACCCAGAGTCACTTGGGTAATGTCAAGTTTACCTGGGTAATCCTAGGATTACTCGGATTTCTGACTTTACCCGTAACATATATATATTAAATCACAGGAAAGCACTCTCACTTAGAAACACAGCTGCCAGGGTGCTATTATAAAATAGATAGAGGTAACAAAAAACTTGCACTCGCTGGTCTTTTAAAACACACTCTTTTACTGTGAAAAGTAGTAACGTTTCGGGGATAAAGTGGGTGTGTATGAGGAAGGGGATACCTTGTCCCCGAAACGTTACTACTTTTCACAGTACAAGAGTGTGTTTAAAAAGACCAGTGAGTGCAAGTTTTTTTGTTACCTCTATATCTATATCTATATCTATATCTATATATATATATATATATATATATATATATATATAAAGTCTCAAAATAGAATACACCACAGTTCATGTCAAACATGCAATTCATCTTTAATTATATCTGGAAGTGCATAGTAAACGTTTTGTGTCAGAAAAAAAGAAAAAGGGTGGAATTAAAGGATTACTTTCTGTTATAATTTTTAAGCTAAACAACTAACATATTAAAGTTAATAAACATTAATTAAAACCTACTGACCTATATTTTCTCTAAAACGAAGTTTCATAACGTTCTAAAAGTTATATCTTTTATTCGCTGATGATGTCACGTTATCCTACCCACTATTTTCAGCACTGCATGTTCAAAATACTTAAACCAATAACTTTGTGTTTCAAGCGCCATTTTGAAACCTAGGTATTGTAAACGGATTGGTACAGAGCAAAGGATACCCACGGAGTGGGTTTGGAAAACAATTAAATTTGCAGACAAGATTTCTGATATACAGTAGAGATATGTTAATGAAATGCTATGGATAAAAAGCGTATTTGGGGTAGTTAGTTAGTAACAGGCATAGAAAATATTTACTTACAGTGGCCCTTTAAGCAAAAGTAATTGAAAAAGAGAGAAAAAAAGAATCCATCCAGTTTGTCCAGATAGTAAAAAAGGATAGGAACAGTGGAGGAAATAAGCTTTTACACCATATTGAAATCCATATTGAAAAATAAGTGTGTGAATTATAACCCAACATTTTTTTTTTGACTATTGACTTTTTTTTCTAAATGATATACGTACTTTCTATCATAGTGTTATGCAGTTCAAACAGTTTTATTCACAGACAACACTGGTTGTTAACCTTCAACTGTAACTGACAACCACCCAAGAGTATCACCATTTCTACCATTGTCTATTAAACATAACTAGTCATGCCTTGTGACTTTAAAGCAGAATTACTTCTTAACAACTTCCAGATTTGTACAGATCCCTTTATCTATATGGTTAGTAGAGGGATCTTAAAAGTGTATGATCAGTAATGAATAGGGTTGCCAGCTGTGCTCCATAAAAATACTGGACGACCTATAGGTGACTGTACATAGCTGGGTTCACACGATGTCCCTCCAAACCTTTTTTAGCTTGATCCCTTTGCTGAGAAGCAGAGCTAAACAGATCTCTTTAAATACCCTCAGAAAGATAGGGTGGAATACAGAATACAAAAGAATGTAAATTAACTCAAACCTTTAACTATTCAATTTCTGTAGTGAAATTAATTCACAGTTCAGGTCTACCACCTATAAAAAAACAAAATATAAAGTTAATAGAAATACAAAATAGATTATCTGAAAGTACAAACTATTCAAGTAACAACAATTTAAAAGAGAAATGTTATATACCTTTCTGAAATAACTCAAATATCCTTATTTATTTGATCCTTTTTTAGCTTGATCCCTTTGCTAAGAAGCAGAGCTAAATGTTTGGTGATATGATAGCAACTTTCAAGTACATTAAAGGGTTTAGTAAAACTGAGGCTGTGGGTATTTTACATAAAATGGAAAATTCAAGAACAAGGGGTCATGAGCTCAAGCTAAAGGGTAGTAGATTCAGGAGTAATTTTAGGAAGCACTTCTTTACAGAAAGAGTGATTGATTTATGGAATAAACTTCCTCAAGAGGTAGTAGCAACAAACACTGTGGGGGACTTTAAAAATGCATGGGACAAGCATAAGGCTATCCTACGAACTAGATAAGTTTATACCGTTAGGTAAGGTCGGGCAGACTTGCTGGGCCTATGGCTCTTATCTGCCGTCAATATCTATGTTTAAAAGCTCAACCTAAGGCCCCACACTTGATCCCACCACATATATTTTTCACAACTAAACAGTCATTTTATCCCATTGGTTTCCATGTACATAATAGTTGTGACCCCCTTGGCTGCCAGAAGTAAACACCCAGCAATGATTGAACAATGGTTGCCTGTAACACATATAATAGAAAATACACAATGTAACTTCTTTTTGAACCATATTTATAATGCATAAAGGCTTAGAAGGTGCTTTATATTTAGCTGACAGAGGGTATTTTATTACAGATTGTACTGGACAGCATGCTAAAATACTGGACACCCTATTTGTATGGTTCAGACCACAGACAACTATAATTAATATAAAATTGATACAGATATAAAAGGCTTCTACATGTGGGGAATCTACTATTAAATAATGATAGACCTAGCACCTGTAGTTTCCTAGCTACACTGCACAATTGCATATGCTAATTAGTATGCTTTGTAACCCCAGAGATAATCACATGACATGATCCTGAGGCTCAGCCATAGTTCTGTACATATTACCAGACCAAAGCAGTTCATGTAATTTTAATAATCTATTCCCAACGTATAAGCACTGGGAACTCAGGATTTATAATGGGAGTTTTGTTAGAACTTAAAGTGACAGTAAACACCTTGTAATTACAAGACATTTCTGTTACTGTAAACCCAACACACGCCCTTTTTGGAGGAGCCAAATAAGTTTGAGTAGGCAGACAAGGCTAATCATTGCCATTAACCCCTTAAGGACCGGGCATTTTAGACAAAAACTTCCCCAAAAGACCAGGGCATTTTTGCCAACACTACACTTTAACAGAAATAGAGCCTTTTTTATATATATATTTACCTATCAAAACTATATATTTTTTTTACTTGACAACCCAAAGTATTGATCTAGGCCCAGTTTGGTATATTTCATGCCACGATTTCACCCCCAAATGCGATCAAATTAAAAAAATTGTTAACTTTTTCCCAATTTTAGGTTTCTTACTGAAATTATTTACAAACAGCTTGTGCAATCATGGCACAAATGGTTGTAAATGCTTCTCTGGGATCCCCTTTGTTCAGAAATAGCAGACATATATGGCTTTGGCATTTCTTTTTTGTAATTAGAAGGCTGCTAAATGCCGCTGCGCACCACACTTATATTATGCCCAGCAGTGAAGGGCTTAATTAGGTAGCTTATAGGGTTAATTTTAGCTTTAGTGTATAGGTTACCCTCCCACCTGACACATCCCACTCCCTGATCCCTCCCTGACCCCTCTCAAACAGCTCTCTTCGCTCCCCCACCTCACAATTGTCACCACCAGTACTAAAGTCTGCCAGTACTAAAATAAAAGGCCTTATTTTTTTTTTATTTATTTTTTTTAAATAAATATTCTGCAGTGTTGGATCCCCCTTAGCCCCCAACCTCTCTAATCCCCCCACAAACAGCTCTCTAACCTTCCCCCCTCTACCTATTTGCAGCCACCTTAGGTACTGGCAGCTGTCTGCCAGTACCCAGTTTGCTGCAAATTAGGCAATTTTTAAAAAAAAAAATAAAAAAAACTTTTTTCTGTAGTGTAGCTGTCCCCCTCAATACCCTACCCCTCCCAGATCCCTTTATGGCAACAGATTCCACATAGGATCCCCCTCTTTGCCCCTACCTCCCTCCTTCCCCCTCAATGACGCAGGTGTATTTTTAATTTTGGGCTTCCCTCTAGCGTGACGTGGAGGACCCACCCGCTCCCGCCCTTCTCCCACCTCCTACAGCGATAGGCCGCCCACCCGCCTCCCTCCTTAGCCTCTCACCAACGATCGGCACCACCGCTGTCCGATGCAGAGAAGGCCATAGAGTGGCCCTCTCTGCATCGGTAACTCTGCAAATCTATTTATGCAGTACTCTACTCGTGGGGCATGCAGAAATAGTGCAATCTCGCAATTTTGAGCGAGATCGCGGCAGAGAGAAGCCCAAGACTGCAGCGACGTACAGGGTCCTTAAGGGCATAACAACGTTAAGGGGTTAAGTTAGTATAAAGTGAGTTGTTTTGCAGTTGTTATCTATTAAAGCCAGTTAGGAAAAGATTTGATGCAGAGGTCGTTTTGAAAAGTCAGCAGGATTCAGTTCCAACTCAATGTACAATTATCAGAGCTAAATGACATGAAAAGGGGCAAAATAAATAATGAGTATATTACAAAGTTGTTTTATGATGCATAATTAAACACCTTGGGAACGATTACAAATGCGGCGTCGCCGGTTTTTAGTCGGGTATTGCTATCACATATATATGCGGCGCATATATTTCACCCGTCGCCAGCTAATTTTACTCCCATAAGCTAACATAAAACCGCATCGCAAATCGGTATCACATATTCAGCACAAGGACTTACACAGCGAAAATGGAGAAATTATACTCTATTTTCACCTCGCCACACATAGGCAGGAGCAGCAAGCCTTGCGCTGAAAATGTGAGCACCGTAACTCCCGTAAGTCCCTGAAAATATTAACTAACACCTAACGCATGCGCAATATCTACCTGTCAACCACCACGCCCCCACCACAATAACTATTAAAATATATTAACCCCTAATCCGCCATCCCCCACAATGCAAATATACCTAATTAAGCTATTAACTCCTAATCCGCCATTCACCCACATCGCAATATACCTAATAAAAGTATTAAGCCATAAATCCGCCAACCTCAACAGCGCAAATATACCTAATAAATCTATTAATCCATAATCCGCCATCCCCCCACAACACATTAAACCCAATTACACTATTAACCTCTAAACCGCCAACCCTGAACATCACAATTAACCTAATTAAGCTATTAACTCCTAAACCGGCAACTAGTGATGTCGCGAACATAAAAATTTGGGTTCGCGAACGGCGAACGCGAACTTCCTCAAAAGTTTGCGAACCGGCGAACCAGGCAAACCGCCATTGACTTCAATGGGCAGACGAATTTTAAAACCCACAGGGACTCTTTCTGGCCACAATAGTGATGGGAAAGTTGTTTCAAGGGGACTAACACCTGGACTGTGGCGTGCCGGAGGGGGATCCATGGCAAAACTCCCATGGAAAATTACATAGTTGATGCAGAGTCTGGTTTTAATCCATAAAGGGCATAAATCACCTAACATTCCTAAATTGTTTGGAATAACGTGCTTTAAAACATCAGGTATGATGTTGTATTGATCAGGTAGTGTAAGGGTTACGCCCGCTTCACAGTGACAGACCAAACTCCGGCAAAGGGTACAACATCATCACCATCACACCGTACGTCCATGTGTGTAATGCTGCCTGACTGAGACATATCCCTGTTATCTACATCCTCTTACAATAATGGTTGCACAGCACTCATTTCTTCCAACTGATGTGTAAATAACTCCTCTGACAGATCAAGTGAAGCGGCTGTGGTGCTAGTGTTGGTGGTGGCGGCCGGCGGGCGAGTGGTAACTTGAGAGGTGCCCGAAGCTAAGCTGGAGGAGGATGGTGCGTCAAGGTTCCGAGTGGAAGCTGTAGAAGATTGGGTGTCCTGTGTTAGCCAGTCAACTATGTCCTCAGAACTTTTCGAGTTCAGGGTACGTGGCCTCTGAACACTGGGCATTATTCTAGGGCCAAAGGGAATCACAGCACCACGACCACAACAGCCCCTGCGGGGTGACCTGCCTCTGCCTGTCATGTTTTTTTAGATTAGTGGTACTATGCGTGCAAGTTACTGTGACAACAGATATGAGTGGCACTGTGCACTGGCAGAAGTTGGCAGAGTAGACACTGTAGGCCTGACACACACGCTTGCAGACAACTAACTGCTATTCAATCTATTACAGTCAAAATTGTATTTTTATTTTAATGTACACTACTGTTACACCAGATATGAGTTGCACTGGTGTGACACTGTGCCCTGGCATGCCCTGAAAAATCTGTTACACATCTACAACCACCAAAAAACAACCATGCTAAATAGTTTCTAAATTTTGTCCTGAGTTTAGAAATACCCAATGTTAACATGTTCTTTGCTTTTTTTGCAAGTTATAGGGAAATAAATACAAGAAGCACTTTGCTATTTCAAAACCACTTTTTTTCAAAATGAGCGCTAGTTACATTGGAACCCTGATATCTGTCAGGAATACCTGAATATCCCTTGACATGTATATATATATGTTTTTAGAAGACATCCCAAAGTATTGATCTAGGCCCATTTTGGTATATTTCATGCCACCATTTCACCGCCAAATGCGATCAAATAAAAAAAAATTGTTCACTTTTTCACAAAATTTAGGTTTCTCACAGAAATTATTTACAAACAACTTATGCAATTATGGCATAAATGGTTGTAAATGCTTCTCTGGGATCCCCTTTGTTCAGAAATAGCAGACTTATATGGCTTTGGCGTTGCTTTTTGGTAATTAGAAGGTTGCTAAATGCCAGTGCCAGTACTAAAATAAAAGGTTTTTATTTTTTTTATTTTTTTTATATAGCATATTTACATATGCTGTGGTGTAGCATCCCCCCCCCTTAGCCCCCAACCTCCCTGATCCCCCCAAAACAGCTCTCTAACCCTCCCCATCTGCCTTATTGGCGGCCACCTTGGGTACTGGCAGCTGTCTGCTATTATTTCACAGTCAAAAAAGTGTTGTTTTTTTAAATCTACACTACTGTTACACCAGATATGAGTGGTGGCACTGGGCAAATGGGCACAGTATACGCTGTGAGCCCGACACACACGCTGGCAGGCAGGCAGGCAACTGCAATTAGATTAGGAAAAAAAAAAAAGCAGACTGATGTTCTAGCCCTAAAAAGGGCTTTTTGGGGTGCTGTCCTTACAGCAGAGATCAGATGAGTCTTTCAGGACTGTAGTGGACACTGAATACACTAGCCTAGCTATCAATGTCCCTATTAAATCAGCAGCAGCTACACTGTCCCTCCTCTCACTAAGAATGCAGCTTCCAAATGAATCTAAAATGGATGCTGTGGAGGAGGTGGGAGTGTCTGCCGCTGATTGGCTGTAATGTGTCTGCTGACTGTGAGGTAAAGGGTCAAAGTTTACTCATTGATGATGAATAGGGGCGGATCGAACATCGCATATGTTCGCCCGCCGCGGTGAACGCGAACATGCTATGTTCGCCGGGAACTATTCGCCGGCGAACTATTCACGACATCACTACCGCCAACCTCCCACAACGTAAATAACTAATTTAATTACTAAGCCCCCTAACCTAACACCCCCTAAATTAACCCCAATTACATACATTTAAATACTGTTATAATTAAAATAAAAAAACCTAACGCTACTTTAAAAATAAAAAAATAAAATAAAATTAATCTAAAATTAAAAAAATAAAAAGTCTAACATTACAGAAAATAATAAACCAAATTATCAAAAATAAAAAAATTAAACCTAATCCCTATAAAAATTTAAAAAGCCCCCCAAAATAATAACACCCCCTAATCTAAACTAAACTACCAATAGCCCTAAAAAGGGCCTTTTGTAGGGCATTGCCCTAGTTTAAACAGCTCTTTTTCATTTAAAAAAAACTAAGTGCCCCCTAACAGTAAAAACCCCCCACCCACCAAACCCCCCAAAATAAAAAAACCTAACACAAAAAACTACCCATTGCCCCTAAAGGGGCATTTGTATATGCATTGCCCTTCTTTCAGCGCGGTGACCTCTTCCATCTTTATCCAGGACCAAGCCGGCACGGAGCGGAGGTGACAGCAGAACCAGACCGGCGACCGCTGAGCCATTGAGCGTGGAGATCCTCTTTGTACGATCACCGCCGCACACTGAGGATTGAATTCAAGGTACCCGTTTAAATATGGGGTACCTTGCATTCCTATTGGCTGACATTTTCAAATCAGCCAATAGGATAAGAGCTACTGAAATCCTATTGGCTGATTAAACCAGCTTTAAAGGATGGTAAGAATTACTGAAATTTACTTCTAGTAAAGGTAAAGGCCTACAATATAAACCCCACTGCATGGGTCTGCAATTTATACACTGCAAACTCACTGGTGCTGGGACCCTCATTAAACACTGTACTACAGGGAGTGCAGAATTATTAGGCAAATGAGTATTTTAACCACATCATCCTCTTTATGCATGTTGTCTTACTCCAAGCTGTATAGGCTCGAAAGCCTACTACCAATTAAGCATATTAGGTGATGTGCACCTCTGTAATGAGAAGGGGTGTGGTCTAATGACATCAACACCCTATATCAGGTGTGCATAATTATTAGGCAACTTCCTTTCCTTTGGCAAAATGGGTCAAAAGAAGGACTTGACAGGCTCAGAAAAGTCAAAAATAGTGAGATATCTTGCAGAGGGATGCAGCACTCTTAAAATTGCAAAGCTTCTGAAGCGTGATCATCGAACAATCAAGCGTTTCATTCAAAATAGTCAACAGGGTCGAAAGAAGCGTGTGGAAAAACCAAGGCACAAAATAACTGCCCATGAACTGAGAAAAGTCAAGCGTGCAGCTGCCAAGATGCCACTTGCCACCAGTTTGGCCATATTTCAGAGCTGCAACATCACTGGAGTGCCCAAAAGCACAAGGTGTGCAATACTCAGAGACATGGCCAAGGTAAGAAAGGCTGAAAGACGACCACCACTGAACAAGACACACAAGCTGAAACGTCAAGACTGGGCCAAGAAATATCTCAAGACTGATTTTTCTAAGGTTTTATGGACTGATGAAATGAGAGTGAGTCTTGATGGGCCAGATGGATGGGCCCATGGCTGGATTGGTAAAGGGCAGAGAGCTCCAGTCCGACTCAGACGCCAGCAAGGTAGAGGTGGAGTACTGGTTTGGGCTGGTATCATCAAAGATGAGCTTGTGGGGCCTTTTCGGGTTGAGGATGGAGTCAAGCTCAACTCCCAGTCCTACTGCCAGTTTCTGGAAGACACCTTCTTCAAGCAGTGGTACAGGAAGAAGTCTGCATCCTTCAAGAAAAACATGATTTTCATGCAGGACAATGCTCCATCACACGCGTCCAAGTACTCCACAGCGTTGCTGGCAAGAAAGGGTATAAAAAAAGAAAATCTAATGACATGGCCTCCTTGTTCACCTGATCTGAACCCCATTGAGAACCTGTGGTCCATCATCAAATGTGAGATTTACAAGGAGGGAAAACAGTACACCTCTCTGAACAGTGTCTGGGAGGCTGTGGTTGCTGCTGCACGCAATGTTGATGGTGAACAGATCAAAACACTGACAGAATCCATGGATGGCAGGCTTTTGAGTGTCCTTGCAAAGAAAGGTGGCTATATTGGTCACTGATTTGTTTTTGTTTTGTTTTTGAATGTCAGAAATGTATATTTGTGAATGTTGAGATGTTATATTGGTTTCACTGGTAAAAATAAATAATTGAAATGGGTATATATTTGTTTTTTGTTAAGTTGCCTAATAATTATGCACAGTAATAGTCACCTGCACACACAGATATCCCCCTAAAATAGCTAAAACTAAAAACAAACTAAAAACTACTTCCAAAAATATTCAGCTTTGATATTAATTAGTTTTTTGGGTTCATTGAGAACATGGTTGTTGTTCAATAATGAAATTAATCCTCAAAAATACAACTTGCCTAATAATTCTGCACTCCCTGTATAAAGTGCAGCATCTGATGCAGCTGTTTTTTCTGCTTGACCCGGGTGAAGAAAAGGCAACTGACATTCTGAAATAAATTCAGATAAGAATGATGCGCATCTGGCCAGCAGTATACGCGCTGATGGCAGATTTCCTCACGCTGCAAACTCAGTGGTGCTGGGAGCCTCATTAAACACTGTACTGTAAGGTGCAGCATCTGATGCAGCTGTTTATTTTGCTTGACCCGGATGAAGAAAAGGTAACTGGCGATCTGATATAAATTCAGATTAGACTGATGCGCATTTGGCCAGCAGTATACGCGCTGATGGTAGATGTCCTCACGCTGCAAACTCACTGGTGCTGGGATCCTCATTAAACACTGTACTGTAAGGTGCAGCATCTGATGCAGCTGTTTGTTCTGTTTGACCCGGATGAAGACCCGGATGAAAAAAAGAAAACTGGCGATCTGAAATAAATTCAGATCAGACTGATGCGCATCTGGCCAGCAGTATACACGCTGATGGCAAATGTTCTCATGCTGCAAACTCACTGGTCCTGGGACCCTCATTAAACACTGTACAGTAAGGTGCAGCATCTGATGCAGCTGTTTGTTCTACTTGACCCGGATGAAGAAAAGGCAACTGCCGATCTGAAATAAATTCAGATCAGACTGATGCGCATCTGGCCAGCAGTATATGCACTGATGGCAGATGTCCTCACGCTGCAAACTCACTGGTGCTGGGACCCTCATTAAACACTGTACTGTAAGGTGCAGCATCTGATGCAGCTGTTTGTTCTGCTTGACCTGGATGAAGAAAAGAACACTGGTGATCTGAACTAAATTCAGATCAGACTGATGCGCATCTGGCCAGCAGTATACGCGCTGATGGCAGATGTCCTCACGCTGCAAACTTACTGTTGCTGGGACCCTCAATAAACACAGTACTTTAAGGTGCAGCATCTGATGCAGCTGTTTATTCTGCTTGACCTGGATGAAGAAAAGACAACTAGTGATCTGAACTAAATTCAGATCAGACTGATGCGCATCTGGCCAGCAGTATATGCGCTGATGGCAGATGTCCTCATGCTGCAAACTCACTGGTGCTGGGACCCTCAATAAACACAGTACTGTAAGGTGCAGCATCTGATGCAGCTGTTTGTTCTGCTTGACCCAGATGAAGAAAAGAACACTGGTGATCTGAAATAAATTCAGATCAGACTAATGCACATCTGGCCAGCAGTATACACGCTGATGGCAGATGTCCTCACGTTGCAAACTCACTGGTACTGGGACCCTGATTAAACAATGTACTGTAAGGTGCAGCATTTGATGCAGCTGATTTTTTCTGTTTTGCCCAGATGAAGAAAAGACAACTGGCAATCTGAATTAAAATTAGATCAGACTAATGTGCATCTAGCCTGCAGTATATGCGCTGATGGCAGATGTCCTTCAAGGATTTTTATATTACTAAACTGTAAGTATCTAAGGTAAGATTTTCTGATATTAACAATTTGTAAGTTCTTGGAGCAAGACATCTCATTACCACACTAGACATGTGCAGTGAGGTCAGATCAAATCTCACATTTCTGTTGCCATTTTCCTTTACTTTCCCATTTTATAAAAAAACTTTAGCTTTAATTTGGTTCTGTATGTTTAAAGCTTTCTGCTCTTTTCAAGGCTCATTGATATAATATATACAAATCATCTCTGTGACACTAGAACTTGAATCATAAGACCAACAATAAAGCATAATTACACTTACACTGCTATAACTTTAATAAACTGATATTAAATCAAATTGAATGGCTTAAATCCACTCTCACTGCACATATCTGTATAATGTAATAATGTTAAGGATCTTGGCAAAGAGAATACCATGATATGATTAATATGTTTGCACTTATATCCTCAATGCAATGCCTTGACATAGGGACACCAATAATACTACTAGGTAATAAGCACCTTGCAGCTGGTTTAAAATTTTATCTAAGAACCACAGCACCCTGGAACAAGGACTACCATGTCTGTGACACTAAATTTGAATGTCTACAGTCACCTTCGGACAAGTACTACTGTTAGATTTTTTAAGCCGAGAGTCCTAGTGAAGCACAAGATTATGGGATGGTCCTATATTTTATACCTCAGATTAGAAACTAAAATACTGCAGTATAAGGTACAGTGTTTCATGCACCTATCTTCTTGCATTGGATGAAAAATGTGCATAAACTGATTCATATCTGGCGAGCAGTATAACAAAGATTGGAATACTCTATGGCAGTGACAGAAAGATTGAAGATTTTAGAGGGACTAGTGTTATGTCACATGCTGAGTGCAGTCTTACATTAGGGATTTTTTTTTCTCTACACTGTAAGTGCCCAGAGGTAAGTTCTCCTTAAATACAAGATTGTAAGCTCTTTGAGCCAAAGCACAGAAAGACTAGATTGTAAGCTCATTGGAACAGGGTCTGCACTTACACCCATCTAAGTCCTTTAGAGCAGAGACTCCCATTGTACCAAATAAATGTACTGTTGTTAATAGAGTGAGATAAACCCTCCATTTTATTAGTTCAGCAATGAATAAATATACAATGGATAGAATATACAAATTATCCCAAAGAGTGTAATACTAATTCAAAATAAATTTTTAATATGGAACCCCTTGTGTTCCTGTCAGTTTAAACCAGTAGTGTAGCAAACTGTGAAATACATGAGGCTTAAATAACACAGCATCAACCATAGGCAGCCTGTTTCGCTACATTGGGACTCTTTCTCACTCAAGTCATTATGGTTGAAGCTGATGTCCTCTAGCATTCCAACCTTTGCTATAGGGCTGCCCATTATATTGAAATGGATTTTGAACTATAAGTGTTGCAATTTTGCCCAGTATATTTGTTTTTTGCTAAGATTAATACAATGGAGGGATGAGCCCCAAACGGGCCAAACAGACTGTCTATGGTTGGTGATGCTGTTCTGCTCAAGCATTCATTTCACGCTTTGTAAGTGTGGTTACAAAAATTAATGTAATCATCAGCAAAGCTGATATATACAGCATATAGCCGTAAACCTAAAATCAATGTTTGAGTCCAATAACATACTACCTACATCATACTGAAGAGCCCCAATTAAGGCGAAACAACCTGTCTATAGTGAAAAAACACTTAACATTTGTAGTATTACAATATATTATTCCCCTGCAAGGCACCACTCTTTTTGTACTGGGTTTGTATGTAAGCAGAACTACTATAGAACAATGAGGCTTAGATAGTTCATAAGATTTAAGATTTTGCCTGATTTCCAAGTGCCCTTGACATATTAAAAGGGTTCCTACCTAAAACTATTAAATGGTCAGATGATCTGCAAATATCTGCAATAAATATGTTTGTATATTTGTATATGAGGACACAAAGAATATCTGTTAATGATAGCAGCAACTGGATCACCCAAACATCCCTGGCAGTTATGACCATGCCTATTTTAGTGCTGGCCTCCATTTCCCAAGTTGCCTACTTGCCTCATTTGTCAGTGCCATAATGGTCTAGTTATCTATAATAGGACCACTACTCTGATAAACAGACAAGCCTCAGAAAATGTAACCCACACTGTATAAATGTAAACTTCAAAATCCTCACATTTTCATATATGACATAAAAAACAAGCTCATCATACTGTAACACACCTAGTAAAGAAGGCTTAATTATAGTATACTGAGAACTTGAAAAACAGCCCTATAAATACTTAGAAATCAGCTATTTAGATATTTTAAATTGCACTTTTAATATCAGATATCTGGTGTCAGATCAAAGTAATTTTCAAAGAAAGAGGATAACTACATTATTTGTTTACAAACTGAATAATAAAGTATGAATTTTTGCATGTCTAGTAAATTCTTTATGCATTAATAAAAAATGTAATGTTCTAATTCTTGAGATCATTTATTGTTAAATGTTTGCAGTACACTACAGGTTACATCCTATGGGACCTACTAAAGGGATATGAAACCCATTTTTGTTCTTTCAGGATTCAGATAGAACATTGCAGGCTATTTCAAATGATTTTCCAAAGTACTCCTATTATCAAATGTGCTTAATTCCCTTGATATACTTTGCTGAATTCACAAAACATATCAACATTTAAAAGTACAGTTACACTCATAATAACACTATCTAATAATAATAAAAAAAATAATAATATTGCATTAAAAAGTTATAAGGGCTCAAAGATATGAGGTCTCAGGTGTTATAAAAAAAGACTGCAAAGGGCTTTAATATAGAGATACATACAGTACATACTTGTGTGCATTGCAGTTAAGTAGATGAAAACATGAAAATCATATTTATGCAATATTCAATAGTGTTTAACTGTGCATTTACTATACATATATATCTCACATTCCAATGTTCTACACAAAGGGGAATATGTTCTATGTATTTTTAAATAGATATTCCTATATGTATCTGTATATATCTAGACCTACAGTATATATAATCAACTATATATACTGTATGTATATGTGTATATAAACTGTGTATATATATATATATACTGTATATATTTGTATATATATATATTTATTTATATAATTGTGCAAATATCTATCAGATATAATTTTAAATATCTCTTTAAGAATAAATAGAACATTCTGCTATGCGCAGAACAGTAGATTATGAAAGATGCAATATTATCTTCTTATGTTACAATTTTAAATAACCGTGATCATGTTTGTGCGTCTTGTGGGTGCTAGGCATTTTTTCAACTTTTTAAGCTCCATTGAAGTCTATGGGGGAATGCGATTTTGCATTCGCAACTTCTCAATGTCTATTTTTTTTAACTGTGACGTTACGAACATGAGAGAGCAAACTTTTTACTTTCAACTTGAAATACGAGCGTGAATCTTCGAGAACAAAAAATTACTTATAGCAGTTTTAATGCTTGAATGTAAACTACTACTCCACTCGTAATCTTGCACAAAGCTGGTATTTGTTAATTAAGGAAATATAACTCAGCTGAAAAAACATTAACCCCTTAACCCCTAAAACTTCCCCAAAAGACCAGAGCATTTTTGCCATCACTCCATTTAAACAGAAATAGAGCCTTGTTTTTTTTTCTATCAAAAAAATATGTATATATTTTTAGTAGAGAAACCAAAGTATTGATCTAGGTCCATTTTGTTATATTTCATGCCACCATTTCACCTCAAATGCGATCAAATAAAAAAAAATCATTAACTAAAGGTTTCTCACTGAAATTATTAACATACCGCTTGTGCAAACATGGCACAACTGGTAATAAAAGCTTTTCTGGGATCCCCTTTGTGCAGAATAGCAGACATATATGGTTTTGCTTTTTGGTAACAAGAAAGGCCGCTAATTGCAGCTGCGCACCACTCTACTTTTATTCCCGGCAGTGAATGGGATTAATCAGGTAGCTTGTAAGGTTTATTTTAGCTTTAGTGTAGAGATTACCCTCCTGCCTGACACTTCCCTCCCCCTGATCTCTCCCTGATCCCTCTCAAACAGCTCTCATTGTGTGTATGTGTGTACATATGTATTACATATGTGTTTTTATGTGTACATATATATTTACAGACATATTTGCACATATACACATATATATATATATAAATATATATATATATATATATATATATATATATGTGTGTGTGTGTGTGTGTGTGTGTGTGTATGTGTGTGTGCATTGGAGCCCTTTGCAGGCAAGTATCTGAAAACATGTAAAATTATATTTATGCAATATTCATATTTAATAAATTGTTTAACTATGTTTTTACTGTAAATATTTTACATTCCAATGTTCTTCACATAGGAGAATATATATTTTTTAAAGAGCTTTATTGAGGCATATAAAGAACACAGAGTATAAAACAAGCGTACATTGTTACCCAGAAAGGTACAACAATACACTTTTTTTTTCACTGGTTAGAGTATGAGGTTGTGGAGGTTTTCCATAAATGCAGGTGAAATAACTGGAGGTAGAGTTCTAGAGTTAAGACCCTGGTAATACAGTGTTGTCTCTGTGAGTCCAAGTTCAACAAGTGAAACAAAAGATGTTTGCTAAACATATTAAGAAGTGATATAACTTTATGCATCAAACATAATTAAATATGATAAGACATGAATAATTTAAAAGGGTAAAAACCAACATTATAAAGAGATATAGTAGGTACTATATAGTGTTAAAATATGACATTGTGACCTGAGTAGCAGTAGGTAACCTCATGTTCAAGATTGATATCAAGAGGGAAACGGGAAGAAAAAAAATTAAACAAAGTAAAAAAGGGAGAGAAAGAAGAGGGAGGGTATGGTTAAGGTCGACCGAATATGAATTAGTCATATACTGTGTGGGATAGTACACTGTAATAGTTTGTATGGCAATTTCGGGATGTGGGTCAAAGGAGAGCTCACTGCTCGCAAGAGCTCCAGCATTTGTTCATGAATGTCTGTTCTGCCTGTGTGTAAGAAATGGTATCAATCAAGTTAGAGAAGATGTGTGACCTGTTGCTCCCAAAGCTCCAATACGGGTACCTCTCTGGATATCCACTTTCATGAAATGAGAGATTTGACAGCATTTAACAATATGAAGAGAAAATATTTTTTAGCTTGATTTTTGATTCTCGTAATGAGTGGAAAATCAAGAGAGCAGGTGTCTCCGACAGCTGAATGGATAGGATGTCATTTAGGTGGGAGATGACGTCTAACCAGAAAGATCTTAAGCAATCACAGGACCACCAGATATTTAATAGGGTGGCTTCTTCCCCACATCCTCTCCAACACTTCCCGGTCTGTGTTCTGAGTTTCAATCTAGTTGGTGTCAGATACTAGCAGGAGAGCAGTTTGAAATCAATTTTTATAACCCCTGTACATATAGAAGCTGATTTGTGATTTTTACATATTCATTTCCACTCCTGTACAGTCAGTTGTAAGTCTAAGTCAGAGTTCCACTTATGTGCATATGATGGTAAAGTGGAGTCACCCGTAGACATAAGTAGTTGATAGATGAGTGAGATAGTATGTCTAGGGCGGGTGCGTGAGGTGCAAAGGCAGTCAATGGTCTGGTTAGGTCGTCTTTCTGTTTGTGGGTTTGAGCAACATGTGTTAATTGGGTGTGAGAGAACCAAGAACAAAAGATGTCGCTGTCTATAGATTTAAAATCTTTTAGCGGTAATACCAATAGTAATAATGTTCATGAAGGCAAGGTCCCTAATGTGGCATCTATTTATTAATGTAGGAAGTTTATAGGTAATCGGTATCTCAGGGTTATTTCTATAGGGCCTTAGAGGAGCTAGTCATGTAGAGATATGAGAAGATGTTTTGAAAAGTCTATCCCAGGTGTCAAAGAATTCTGTTAAGATTGGATAATTTTTTAGGGTTGTGGGTCTTTTGCCTGGTTGAACCCATGCCAAAGTTTTTCTACAGTGTTAGAACTCCAGTCGACTAGGCGTTGCAGCATTATTGCTAGTCTATATTGTGCAAGGTTAGTGACCCCCTTTTTCCCTTGCAAGAAACAATCTGCTAGATTACAAGTCTTGCGTTAGCCATAAAAAGCAGCGTTGAGAGGTCCCAACGCTGCTTTTTAACGCCCGCTGGTATTACGAGTCTTGAAATGACAGGCACACCGCTCACTTTTTTGGCCAGACTCGAAAATACCGCACTTATGTCAATTGCGTATCCTATATTTTCAATGGGATTTTCCTAACGCCGGTATTACGAGTCTTCAAAAAAGTGAGCGGTACACCCTCTCCTGTCAAGACTGGTACCGCATTTTAAAGTCAGTAGTTAAGAGTTTTATGGGCTAACGCCGTAGTATAAAACTCTTAACTAAAGTGCTAAAAAGTACACTAACACCCATAAACTACCTATTAACCCCTAAACCGAGGCCCCCCCACATCGCAGACACTAAAAAATATTTTTGAACGAACCGGACATACAAAGTTGCATCAGCCAATAGGATTTTTTCTACCTTAATAGAATACCTTGATAGAATTCTATCAGCCAATCGGAATTGAAAGGACGCCATATTGGATGACGTCATTTAAAGGAACCTTCATTCAGTCGTCGGATGACCGGCTTCGTTGAGGACTTCGGCCCGGTTGGGTGAAGACTTCTCAAGGAAGGGTGATCTTCAAGGGGTTAGTGTTAGGTTTTATTAAGGGGGGATTGGGTGGGTTTTAGAGTAGGGTTGGGTGTGTGGGTGGTGGGTTTTAATGTTGGGGGGGTATTGTACTTTTTTTTATAGGTAAAAGAGCTGATTACTTTGGGGCAATGCCCCGCAAAAGGCCCTTTTAAGGGCTAGTTGTAATTTAGTATAGGGTAGGGCATTTTATTATTTTGGGGGGCTTTTTTATTTTATTAGTGGGATTATATTAGGTGTAATTAGTTTAAAAAACTTGTAATTATTTTATTATTTTCTGTAATTTAGGCCTAGATTTGGAGTTCGGTGGTAAAAGGGCTGTTAACGCTCCGCAGGCTTTTTTCTGGCCGCACCATAAAATTAACTCTGGTATCGAGAGTTCAAACAAATGCTGCGTTAGGCTCCAAAAACTGAGCGTAGAGCATTTTTACCGCAAATGCAACTCTCGATACCAGAGTTGCTTACGGACGCGGCCGGCCTCAAAAACGTGCTCGTGCACGATTCTCCCATAGGAAACAATGGGGCAGTTTGAGCTGAAAAAAAACCTAACACCTGCAAAAAAGCAGCGTTCAGCTCCTAACGCAGCCCCATTGTTTGCTATGGGGAAACACTTCCTACGTCTGCACCTAACACTCTAACATGTACCCCGAGTCTAAACACCCCTAGCCTTACACTTATTAACCCCTAATCTGCCGCCCCCGCTATCGCTGACCCCTGCATATTTTTTTAAACCCCTAATCTGCCGCTCCGTAAACCGCCGCCACCTACGTTATCCCTATGTACCCCTAATCTGCTACCTCTAACACCGCCGACCCCTATATTATATTTATTAACCCCTAATCTGCCCCCCTCAACGTCGCCGACACCTGCCTACACTTATTAACCCCTAATCTGCCGAGCGGACCTGAGCGCTACTATAATAAATGTATTAACCCCTAATCCGCCTCACTAACCCTATCATAAATAGTATTAACCCCTAATCTGCCCTCCCTAACATCGCCGACACCTAACTTCAATTATTAACCCCTAATCTGCCGACCGGAGCTCACCGCTATTCTAATAAATGTATTAACCCCTAAAGCTAAGTCTAACCCTAACACTAACACCCCCCTAAGTTAAATATAATTTTTATCTAACGAAATAAATTAACTCTTATTAAATAAATTATTCCTATTTAAAGCTAAATACTTACCTGTAAAATAAATCATAATATAGCTACAATATAAATTATAATTATATTATAGCTATTTTAGGATTAATATTTATTTTACAGGCAACTTTGTTATTATTTTAACCAGGTAAAATAGCTATTAAATAGTTAAGAACTATTTAATAGTTACCTAGTTAAAATAATAACAAATTTACCTGTAAAATAAATCCTAACCTAAGTTATAATTAAACCTAACACTACCCTATCAATAAAATAATTAAATAAACTACCTACAATTACCTACAATTAACCTAACACTACACTATCAATAAATTAATTAAACACAATTCCTACAAATAAATACAATTAAATAAACTAGCTAAAGTACAAAAAATAAAAAAGAACTAAGTTACAGAAAATAAAAAAATATTTACAAACATAAGAAAAATATTACAACAATTTTAAACTAATTACACCTACTCTAAGCCCCCTAATAAAATAACAAAGCCCCCCAAAATAAAAAATTCCCTACCCTATTCTAAATTAAAAAAGTTACAAGCTCTTTTACCTTACCAGCCCTGAACAGGGCCCTTTGCGGGGCATGCCCCAAGAAGTTCAGCTCTTTTGCCTGTAAAAAAAAACATACAATGCCCCCCCCCCAACATTACAACCCACCACCCACATACCCCTAATCTAACCCAAACCCCCCTTAAATAAACCTAACACTAATCCCCTGAAGATCTTCCTACCTTGTCTTCACCATCCAGGTATCACCGATCCGTCCTGGCTCCAAGATCTTCATCCAACCCAAGCGGGGGTTGGCGATCCATAATCCGGTCCAGAAGAGGCTCCAAAGTCTTCCTCCTATCCGGCAAGAAGAGGACATCCGGACCGGCAAACATCTTCTCCAAGCGGCATCTTCGATCTTCTTCCATCCGGAGCGAAGCGGCAGGATCCTGAAGACCTCCAGCGCGGAACATCCATCTGGACCGACGACTGAACGACGAATGACTGTTCCTTTAAGGGACGTCATCCAAGATGGCGTCCCTCGAATTCCGATTGGCTGATAGGATTCTATCAGCCAATCGGAATTAAGGTAGGAATTTTCTGATTGGCTGATGGAATCAGCCAATCAGAATCAAGTTCAATCCGATTGGCTGATCCAATCAGCCAATCAGATTGAGCTCGCATTCTATTGGCTGTTCCGATCAGCCAATAGAATGCGAGCTCAATCTGATTGGCTGATTGGATCGGCCAATCGGATTGAACTAGATTCTGATTGGCTGATTCCATCAGCCAATCAGAAAATTCCTACCTTAATTCCGATTGGCTGATAGAATCCTATCAGCCAATCAGAATTCGAGGGACGCCATCTTGGATGACGTCCCTTAAAGGAACAGTCATTCGTCGTTCAGTCGTCGGTCCGGATGGATGTTCCGCGCTGGAGGTCTTCAGGATCCTGCCGCTTCGCTCCGGATGGAAGAAGATCGAAGATGCCGCTTGGAGAAGATGTTTGCCGGTCTGGATGTCCTCTTCTTGCCGGATAGGAGGAAGACTTTGGAGCCTCTTCTGGACCGGATTATGGATCGCCAACCCCCGCTTGGGTTGGATGAAGATCTTGGAGCCAGGACGGATCGGTGATACCTGGATGGTGAAGACAAGGTAGGAAGATCTTCAGGGGATTAGTGTTAGGTTTATTTAAGGGGGGTTTGGGTTAGATTAGGGGTATGTGGGTGGTGGGTTGTAATGTTGGGGGGGGGGGGTATTGTATGTTTTTTTTTACAGGCAAAAGAGCTGAACTTCTTGGGGCATGCCCCGCAAAGGGCCCTGTTCAGGGCTGGTAAGGTAAAAGAGCTTGTAACTTTTTTAATTTAGAATAGGGTAGGGAATTTTTTATTTTGGGGGGCTTTGTTATTTTATTAGGGGGCTTACAGTAGGTGTAATTAGTTTAAAATTGTTGTAATATTTTTCTTATGTTTGTAAATATTTTTTTATTTTCTGTAACTTAGTTCTTTTTTATTTTTTGTACTTTAGCTAGTTTATTTAATTGTATTTATTTGTAGGAATTGTGTTTAATTAATTTATTGATAGTGTAGTGTTAGGTTAATTGTAGGTAATTGTAGGTAGTTTATTTAATTATTTTATTGATAGGGTAGTGTTAGGTTTAATTATAACTTAGGTTAGGATTTATTTTACAGGTAAATTTGTTATTATTTTAACTAGGTAACTATTAAATAGTTCTTAACTATTTAATAGCTATTTTACCTGGTTAAAATAATAACAAAGTTGCCTGTAAAATAAATATTAATCCTAAAATAGCTATAATATAATTATAATTTATATTGTAGCTATATTATGATTTATTTTACAGGTAAGTATTTAGCTTTAAATAGGAATCATTTATTTAATAAGAGTTAATTTATTTCGTTAGATAAAAATTATATTTAACTTAGGGGGGTGTTAGTGTTAGGGTTAGACTTAGCTTTAGGGGTTAATACATTTATTAGAATAGCGGTGAGCTCCGGTCGGCAGATTAGGGGTTAATAATTGAAGTTAGGTGTCGGCGATGTTAGGGAGGGCAGATTAGGGGTTAATACTATTTATGATAGGGTTAGTGAGGCGGATTAGGGGTTAATAACTTTATTATAGTAGCGTTCAGGTCCGCTCGGCAGATTAGGGGTTAATAAGTGTAGGCAGGTGTCGGCGACGTTGAGGGGGGCAGATTAGGGGTTAATAAATATAATATAGGGGTCGGCGATGTTAGGGCAGCAGATTAGGGGTACATAGGGATAACGTAGGTGGCGGCGATTTGCGGTCGGAAGATTAGGGGTTAATTATTTTAAGTAGCTGGCGGCGACGTTGTGGGGGGCAAGTTAGGGGTTAATAAATGTAATACAGGGGTCGGCGGGGTTAGGGGCAGCAGATTAGGGGTACATAAGTATAACGTAGGTGGCGGTCGGCAGATTAGGGGTTAAAAATTTTAATCGAGTGGCGGCGGTGTGGGGGGACCTCGGTTTAGGGGTACATAGGTAGTTTATAGGTGTTAGTGTACTTTAGGGTACAGTAGTTAAGAGCTTTATAAACCGGCGTTAGCCAGAAAGGTCTTAACTCCTGCTATTTTCAGGCGGCTGGAATCTTGTCGTTAGAGCTCTAACGCTCACTTCAGAAACGACTCTAAATACCAGCGTTAGAAAGATCCCATTGAAAATATAGGCTACGCAAATGGCGTAGGGGGATCTGCGGTATGGAAAAGTCGCGGCTGAAAAGTGAGCGTTAGACCCTTTAATCACTGACTCCAAATACCAGCGGGCGGCCAAAACCAGCGTTAGGAGCCTCTAACGCTGGTTTTGACGGCTACCGCCGAACTCCAAATCTAGGCCTTAGTGTTTTTTTTTCTTTACAATTAATTTAATTGTAGTGTAGTGTTAGGTGTGATTGTAAGCTAGGTTAGGTTTAATTTTAAAGGTAAATTTGTCTTTATTTTAACTAGGTAGCTATTAAATAGTTAATAACTATTTAATAACTATTCTACCTAGTTAAAATAAATACAAAGTTGCCTGTAAAATAAAAATAAATCCTAAGCTAGCTACAATGTAACTATTAATTATATTGTAGCTAGCTTAGGGTTTATTTTATAGGTAAGTATTTAGTTTTAAATAGGAATTATTTAGTTAATTGTAGTTATTTTATTTAGATTTATTTAAATTACATTTAAGTTAGGGGGTGTTAGAGTTAGGGTTAGACTTAGATTTAGGGGTTAATAACTTTAATATAGTGGCGGCGACGTTGGGGGCGGCAGATTAGGGGTTAATAAATGTAGGTAGGTTGTGGCGACATTGAGGGTGGCAGATTAGGGGTGAATAAATATAATGTAGGTGTCGGTGATGTTGGGGGCAGCAGATTAGGGGTTCATAAATATAATGTAGGTGGCGGCGGTGTCCGGAGCGGAAGATTAGGGGTTAATAATATAATGAAGGTGTTGGCGATATCGGGGGCGGCTGATTAGGGGTTAATAAGTGTAAGATTAGGGGTGTTCAGACTCGGGGTTCATGTTAGGGTGTTAGGTGTAGACATAAAATGTGTTTCCCCATAGGAATCAATGGGGCTGCGTTAGGAGCTGAACGCTGCTTTTTTGCAGGTGTAAGGTTTTTTTTTCAGCCGGCTCTGCCCCATTGATTCCTATGGGGAAATTTTGCACAAGCACGTTTAGCCAGCTCACCACTACCATAAGGAGCACTGGTATTGAGGTGAGATGTGGAGAAAAATTTTGCTCTCCGCTCACTTTTCTACGGCTAACGCCGGGTTTGTAAAAACCCATAATACCAGCGTTGTCTGTATATGAGCGGTGAGCATAAACTGCTCGTTAGCACCGCACAGCCTTACCGACAAAACTCATAATCTAGCTGAATGTTTTCCTCTGTACCTTTAGTTTGGATTTTTACCAAATAAATTGATTAATGACATTCTGAAAGTCTGATATGTCATTTAAAGGGAGGGGAATGGGTAGTGTTTGGAGTAGATACAGCACATGAGTAAGAAAGTTAATCTTAATTACTTGAGTTCTTCCCACCCAGCCATGAGGTGATGGTATCCTTTAGACTTTTAAAATTAGCCTCAAATAAGGTTTGCTGATCTGTTGTGAGAAAAGTTCCTAGGTATTTTAATTTAGCTGGTTGTATGGCAAGAGGGCAGTCTGTCATAACTGTGCTCATAACATTGTGGGGTACCGAAACATTTAGTAGTTCCGATTTGGAGCAGTTAAGGAGGAAGATTGAATATTGTCCTTTTCTGCAAAGTCTGCTAATAAGGTCGGTATGGACCTTTCAGGGTCTATAAGGATGATTAGAATATTGTCTGCCTATAGTGCCAATTTATACTCTCTATCCAGTATTTTTAGGCCTGGAATTAAAGGGTTCTGCCTGATCTTATGACCTAGGGTTCTATTGTAAGGGCGAATGTGATGACCAAAGTTAACCAACCCTGTGCCAGTCACTTGTTTGGCACAGAAAGGGTTAACAGACCCTTCCTACTTTCACTAATCTGTCACAGTCTAGCCATTCAAGGCAAGCCTGTGACTTAGTACAGTGGGTGCAAGGGTTAACAACACTCTCTAGTCTGTCCTAGACTTAGACAAAAATGCCCAAAACTCCCCTTTACTGCCACCCAAACTAAATAAGCTGCCACCACTTACGATTTATTTATGGAAAATCATAAGGAAAACCCCAGACTAACAAATTAAATCCCAGAATACAATTTAACAAAAAAATTTTTACCTAAAATCACAGTACTATTACTACCAGTCTCTTTCAGTAAGGAGGTTCAAATATTAGACAAAGGCAAAAACGTAATAATTGAATGTTTATTATGCGAAAGATTATGCACAGTGCATTATTAATAAAAAAAGATGTTAACAAATAGAATTATACACAAGCAAACAGTTTTATAACAGAAAAACTTTATACTTTACTAGTTTTTAGTTGTCAGGAAGATGGCAGGAAAAGTTGGTCACTCGCTCTGTAGTATACAGCCTCCCATGAAGAATGAACAACTTGAATTGTTATACACAAAATGTTATACTTGTTTCCATGATGTCAAATTGATTGACCCACCCTCTTTCCAGAGAGCTATCAAATCCCTCTCTTTTATGACAGGTAATAAAGTTCTGAGTCTTTGCCTGAAATTATAGAACACCTTATAACTTCTGATAGGCATATTCAGTGCATACACCTATATAAGCAATTTCCTAGTGACATCATGAGAATTAGTTTGGTACTAAATATGACATAGTTGTCATATTTTCTTCATATAGTGTCATAACATGTTTAAAAGTCTGTGTCAAATTGTACTAGTGCCCTCTTATTGATCTTCTCTGCTCTGGGGAGAGTGCACTGCTTATTGTCTTTTGAGCTGACACTTTTATTTTTCTTGATGCATCAATGCATACGCAATAACATTTGGTGAATTGGAACTTAGAAACTATTGATTAGGGGTGCTGGCTTATCAAAGGGAAACACAGACAGCACATTTCTTCTGAACAAAAAAACAAACAAATGTGTTCAGCACACAGGCTAAAGAAAATTAACCCCTTAGCATCTCAATCATGAGGTATTCATGACAGCGAATAAGATGGGCGATAGGGGGACATCCCTGTCTGGTTCCATTCTGTATTTCAAAGGGGTCTTTACTCTAGCTGTTGGGTGGGTGTACAGTGCAAATGTTTTGTTTATAAAGGAGTCACCTATATTCATTTGAGACATGACAGATCTGAGAAAACTCTAATCCACCCTGTCGAAATCTTTCCAAGCATTCGTCGAGACCAATGCTAGTATGTATGCTATGTAGTATGTGTCATGCGTGCAAAGGAGATGATAGGCAGAGTTTTGAGTGTATTATCCTTAGCTTCCCTGCCGGAAATAAAGCCCACTTGGTCTGGTGATATTAGTTGAGGTAGAAAGAGATTGAGACGGTCGGCTAATACTTTAGCATACATTTTTATATCAGAGTTCAATAAGGAGATTGGTCTGAAGTTCTCAGGTTTATTGGGAGGTTTACCTGGTTTAGGTGAGAAAAGGTTTTGTAGTATTTGTTGCCAAAACCGTCAGGTCCGGGGCTCTTCCTGGCAGGCAAGTTTTTTTATAGCCGCAACTACCTTATCCAAAGATGTAGGTGAGTCCAGCAGATTCGAGTCAGATGTGTTAAGACGGGGTACTTGTAAACTAAGTATTTTTAAATAGACATTCATATATATATATATATATATATATATATATTCAGTGAATATATATATATATATATATTAAAATATTTAAAAGAAAAAGTAGACTCCCCTATCCAGCACTCAGTTATTACTCCATTAATTAAACTTAAATCCTAGAGATATAGACAGAGATAAATGTGTTTTTATGACAAAAATGCGGTGTGAGGAGCGTTAAAATAGCTAAAAAGCTGACGGCTAGATTACGAGTTTTTGTCGGTAAGGCTTGCGGTGCTAATGCTCAGTTTCAGCTCACCGCTCACCTACAAACCAGCGCTGGTATTACAGGTTTTTCCAACATTTTTTTTTCCAGCATTAGCCTCTAAAAAGTGAGCGGAGAGCAAAATTTAGCTCCACATCTCACCTCAATACCAGCGCTGCTTACGGTAGAGGTGAGCTGGCTAAACGTGCTCGTGCACGATTTCCCCATAGAAATCAATGGGGCAGAATAGGCTGAAAAAAAACAAACACCTGCAAAAAAACAGCGTTCAGCTCCTAACGCAGTCCCATTGATTCCTATGGGGAAATACAGTTTATGTTAACACCCTAACATGAACCCCGAGTCTAAACACCCCTAATATTACACTTATTAACCCCTAATCTGCTGCCCCTGACATCGTCGCCACCTGCATTATATTATTAACCCCTAATCTGCTGCTCCGGACACCACTGACACCTACATTATACTTATGAACCCCTAATCTGCTGCCCCCAACATCGCGACACCTACATTATAGTTATTAACCCCTAATCTGCTCCCCAACGTCGCCGCAACTATATTCAATTTATTAACCCCTAATCTGCCGCCGCCAATGTCGCCGCAACTATAATAAAGTTAATAACCCCTAAATCTAAGTCTAACCCTAAACCTAACACCCCTCTAACATAAATAAATCTAAATAAAATAACTACAATTAAATAAATTATTCCTATTTAAAACTAAATACTTACCTATAAAATAAACCCTAAGATAGCTACATTATAACTAATAGTTACATTGTAGCTATCTCAGGGTTTATTTTTATTTTACAGGCAAGTTTGTATTTATTTTAACTAGGTAGAATAGTTATTAAATAGTTATTAACTATTTAATAACTACCTAGTTAAAATAAAGACAAATTTACCTGTAAAATAAAACCAAACCTAAATTACAATTACACTTAACACTAAACTATAATTGAAATAATTTCCTAAATTTCCTAAATTAACTACAATTAAATTAAATAAACTAAAGTACAGAAAAAAACACTAAATTACAGAAAAAAATAAAATAATTACAAGAATTTTAAACTAATTACACCTAATCTAATCCCCCTAATAAAATAAAAAAGCCGCCCAAAATAATAAAAATCCCTACTCTATACTAAATTACAAGTAGCCCTTCAAAAAGGACTTTTTACGGGGCATTGCCCCAAAGTAATCAACTCATTTACGTGTAAAAAAAAAAAATACAATACCCCCCAACATTAAAACCAACCACCCACACACCCAACCCTACTCTAAAACCCATCCAATTCTCCCTTAATAAAACCTAACACTAACCCCTTGAAGATCACCCTACCTTGAGATGTCTTCACCCAGCCAGGCACAAGTGGTCTCCAGAGGGGCAGAAGTCTTCATCCAATCCGGGCAGAAGAGGACCTCCAGACGGGCAGAAGTCTTCATCCAGGTGGCATCTTCTATCTTCATCCATCTGGAGCGGGTCCATCTTGAAGCCAGGCGACATTGAGCATCCTCTTCTTCCGATGACTCTCGATGAATGAAGGTTCCTTTAAATGACGTCATCCAAGATGGCGTCCCTTGAATTCTGATTGGCTGATAGGATACTATCAGCCAATCGGAATAAAGGTAGGAAAAATCCTATTGGCTGATCCAATCAGTCAATAGAATTGAAGTTCAATTCTATTGGCTGATCCAATCAGCCAATAGGATTGAGCTCGCAGTCTATTGACTGTTCCAATCAGCCAATAGAATGCGAGCTCAATTCTATTGGCTGATTGCATCAGCCAATTGGATTTTTCCTACCTTAATTCCGATTGACTGATTGGATCAGCCAATAGGATTTTTCCTACCTTAATTCCGATTGGCTGATAGTATCCTATCAGCCAATCAGAATTCAAGGGACGCCATCTTGGATGACGCCATTTAAAGGAACCTTCATTCATCGGGAGTCGTCGGAAGAAGAGGATGCTCTGCGTCGGCTGGCTTGAAGATGGACCCGCTCCGCTCCGGATGGATGAAGATAGAAGATGTCGTCTGGATGAAGACTTCTGCCCGTCTGGAGGTCTTCTTCTGCCCGGATCGGATGAAGACTTTTGCCCCTCTGGAGGACCACTTGTGCCCGACTGGGTGAAGACGTCTCAAGGTAGGGTGATCTTCAAAGGGTTAGTGTTAGGTTTTATTAAGAGGGGATTGGGTGGGTGTGTGAGGCGTAGGTTTTAATGTTGGGTATTGTATTTTTTTTTACAGGTAAAAGAGTTGATTACTTTGGGGCAATGCCCGGCAAAAAGCACTTTTAAGGGCTATTTGTAATTTAGTATAGGGTAGGGATTTTTATTATTTTGGGGGGCTTTTTTATTTTATTAGGGGGATTAGATTAGGTGTAATTAGTTTAAAATTCTTGTAATTATTTTATTTTTTTCTGTAATTTAGTGGGTTTTTTCCGTACTTTAGTTTATTTAATTTAATTGTAGTTAATTGTAGTTAATTTTGGAAATTATTTTAATTATAGTGTAGTGTTAGGTGTAATTGTAATTTAGGTTAGGTTTTATTTTACAGGTAAATTTGTCTTTATTTTAACTAGGTAGTTATTAAATAGTTAATAACTATTTAATAACTATTGTACCTAGTTAAAATAAATACAAACTTGCCTGTAAAATAAAAATAAACACTAAGCTAGCTACAATGTAACTATTAGTTATATTGTAGCTAGCTTAGCGTTTATTTTATAGGTAAGTATTTAGTTTTAAATAGGAATAATTTATTTAATTGTAGTAATTTTATTTTGTTTTATTTAAATTATATTTACGTTAGGGGGTTGTTAGGGTTAGGGTTAGACAGGTTTAGGGGTTAATACATTTAATATAGTGGCGGCGACATTGGGGGAGGCAGATTAGGGGTTAATAAATGTAGGTAGGTGTCGGTGATGTTAGGGACGGCAGATTAGGGGTTAATAAAATGTAACTAGTGTTTGTGAGGCGGGAGTGCGGCGGTTTAGGGGTTAGAATATTTATTGAAGTGGCAGCGATGTTCGGTCGGCAGATTAGGGGTTATAAACTTTAGTTAACTGTTTGTGATGTGGGGGGGGCCTCGGTTTAGGGGTTAATAGGTAGTGTATGGGTGTTAGTGTACTTTTTAGCACTTTAGTTAAGAGTTTTATGTTATGGCGTTAGCCCATAAAACTCTTAACTATTGACTTTTAAATGCGGTAGGAGTCTTGACAGGAAAGACTGTACCACTCCCTTTCTCCAAGACTCATAATACCAGCATTAGGAAAATCCCATTAAAAAGATAGGATACGCAATTGACGTAAGGGGATTTGATTGTGATAAAAAGTATAATTTAAAAAATGCTGTCCAAAATCAAAGAGTGAAAACATTTATAAAATATATGTCCAAAGGAAAATAAAAAAGTATAAAGTAAACAATGCAAAAAGGTATAGGGTGTACACCAAAAATGCAAAACTGTGTAAAATGTAAAAAATGTGAAAAAATTATGTGTAAAAGTATATCCAAATTCCTTTGATGTGATGTGCAGAATCTTCAAAATAATATATATTGAAAATCCTCAATGAAGTGTAGGTCGTTCTTCCCATAAAAATTAAAGGTACATAGTGCAATATTGCTAAAAGTCCTGTGCAAATAGAATTACTATTGGTCTTACCAATTTGCTGGATGAGACCTGGGGATCAAATAGAACCTGAGCTGTTAGAAGGTTTGAAGCGTATACGCGTTTTGGCATTTAACAAGGCCTTTTTCAAGACTTATAACGGGTTAGAGTGAAGCGCTCTTAAAAAGAGGAGGCTGTCCAATCATTATGCGGTAATTTGGTGCCAGAAATATTATATTTCAAAGGCGTAACGTCATATACGGTAATGACCATTTCCAGTCCCGATGACTTCCGCTTATGACAACTTCTGGTCTGGGTTACTTTCGGTTTCTAATTTGTAATGGTAAATGTTGTATCCAAACTCTAAACGTTGTATCGGTTCTCATTATGGTTAGCTCACAGTAAAGGTGATGTTGGAGGATTTATACCTGATAGTGAATGTGCCGGGTAAAAAATGTCCAAATGGAGATTACGGATCGTGAGTTTATAGTTACCACTAAAACATATTCCATGAGGAATTTAAGAAAAATTTAAAAATTGGAAAGATTGGGATAGTGTATTATATATAAAATTTATATTAGAATATATATATCACCAGGCTCAGGTTCTAATGTGATAAAAAATAGTGTCAGAAATATATACAAGCATGTTTTCCCTCTAACTAAGAGATTATTATATAAAAAAACTAATCTGACAAAATTAGGATAAAAATAGAATAAAAACATTATTGATGGTCATAACAATAGTAGTATCAACAACAAATATACCAAGCCAAAAATGGCAAATGTATGGGTTACCATAATGTCGATAGTGATAACAACCATTAAGATATATACTGTAAGCAGATCCAGAGAGAATAGATTGGATATTGATTTCAATCCATATAAGGATCCCTATAGGATATATACATATATCAGTGTGTATCTTTAAACCATAAAACATACATATCAAGAATCTGAGTATAGATTTTTCAACCATACATCTGAATATAGATTTTTAAAATCCTTATAGTCTCTATTGTACTCCCTGTTGGAGTCTCTGTTATAATTAAATCCATTATTTTTTAACTCTCCACTAGAGAGTACAATATAGACTATAAAGAATTTAGGAACAGTAGGAATTTGAATTAGGCGGAATATTCCCATACAGACACCCCCTTTTAGATATAACAACTATCAGAGATTGGACCACAACCAATATTATGAACACCACCCCCAACATATGACATTTAGGAGTAGGTCACTGGTATATATGGAAAGGAGGAATGATGTCAGGGGTAGATCACCAATATATATGGGCAGGAGGAATAATGCCAGATTTCCACAATCAACAACATAACATAATGGATACACAAATGGCAACCCTAGGTTCCCTCAGAGAAACCACGAAGATTACACAGAAATATTCCTACAGAGAAACATGGAAATACATATCACAGACAAACCAATTATAACAATTGGAGGAATAATTATGAAAACACACCAAATAGGTTTAAAAGTCCTAAAGAATCATTGAACTCAGACAAGCACATAGTAATAGGCACCCCAAACATGAGGGACCATCATAATAATTTTTTAGGGGAAGGTAGCATGACACTCACAGACAGAAACAAACAGCCAAAGAGAAAAAAAAACAGAACAAACGACACAGAAGAGTCCCCAATTGTAAAAAGAAGACCAACAGAGGAAATAGAGCAGGAGTCAAATTAAGACAGACTAAGCTCAAAAACAAAAATAAAAATGAACCCGCTCATACCTCATCATCAAGTAGTATACAACACAAAGGGATATATAATCTAAGTATAACTACTCTAAACACTAAGGATATACAGGTTTTAAACCTAGGCCTATCATATGCTCCATCTAGGGGTCTGGATAAATTCCAGACCTATATACACGTGAAAGAATTAGTAAGGAAACTTACTCTCAAAAGATATTTTTGTAAAACTGCCCTTGAAAACCTAAACAATCTAAATTTTAATAGGCACAGTCCTACCACTAAAAATATGAACAAAAGAATCAATGGACATAAGATCTTTGCCCATACAAATTTGAAACCAAAATCTACATTTTTCCCTGTCACACATAAAGGTTCACATATTGACACCTTTGAAAATGAAGTATGCAATGAGATCAAGAAATTAAATAATAACAACCTTAAGAAATGTAACCACAATCTTACTAAATCACAATTAGAAACCATTAGAAACTTAGGCCTAGATTTAGAGTTGGGCGGTAGCCGTCAAAACCAGCGTTAGAGGCTCCTAACGCTGGTTTTAGGCTACCGCCAGTATTTGGAGTCAGTCAGGAAAGGGTCTAACGCTCACTTTGCAGCCACGACTTTTCCATACCGCAGATCCCCTTATGTCAATTGCGTATCCTATCTTTTCAATGGGATCTTTCTAACGCATGTATTTAGAGTCATGGCTGAAGTGAGCGTTAGAAATCTAACGACAAAACTCCAGCCGCAGAAAAAAGTCAGTAGTTAAGAGCTTTCTGGGCTAACGCCGGTTTATAAAGCTCTTAACTACTGTGCTCTAAAGTACACTAACACCCATAAACTACCTATGTACCCCTAAACCGAGGTCCCCCCACATCCCCGCCACTCTATTAATTTTTTTTAACCCCTAATCTGCCGACCGCCACCTACGTTATACTTATGTACCCCTAATCTGCTGCCCCTAACACCGCCGACCCCTATATTATATTTATTAACCCCTAACCTGCCCCCCACAACGTCGCCGCCAGCTACCTACAATAATTAACCCCTAATCTGCCGACCGCAAAGCGCCGCTACCTACGTTATCCTTATGTACCCCTAATCTGCTGCCCCTAACACCGCCGACCCCTATATTATATTTATTAACCCCTAATCTGCCCCCCTCAACGTCGCCTCCACCTGCCTACACTTATTAACCCCTAATCTGCCGAGCGGACCGCACCGCTACTATAATAAAGTTATTAACCCCTAATCCGCCTCACTCCCGCCTCAATAACCCTATAATAAATAGTATTAACCCCTTATCTGCCCTCCCTAACATCGCCGACACCTAACTTCAATTATTAACCCCTAATCTGCCAACCGAATCTCGCCGCTACTGTAATAAATGGATTAACCCCTAAAGCTAAGTCTAACCCTAACACTAACACCCCCCTAAGTTAAATATAATTTAAATCTAACGAAATAAATTAACTCTTATTAAATAAATTATTCCTATTTAAAGCTAAATACTTACCTGTAAAATAAACCCTAATATAGCTACAATATAAATTATAATTATATTATAGCTATTTTAAGATTTATATTTATTTTACAGGTAACTTTGTATTTATTTTAACCAGGTACAATAGCTATTAAATAGTTAAGAACTATTTAATAGCTAAAATAGTTAAAATAATTACAAAATTACCTGTAAAATAAATCCTAACCTAAGTTACAATTAAACCTAACACTACACTATCAATACATTAATTAAATACAATACCTACAAATAACTACAATTAAATAAACTAACTAAAGTACAAAAAATAAAAAAGAACTAAGTTACAAAAAATAAAAAAATATTTACAAACATTAGAAAAATATTACAACAATTTTAAACTAATTACACCTACTCTAAGCCCCCTAATGAAATTACAAAGCCCCCCAAAATAAAAAAAATGCCCTACCCTATTCTAAATTAAAAAAGTTCAAAGCTCTTTTACCTTACCAGCCCTGAACAGGGCCCTTTGAGGGGCATGCCCCAAGAAATTCAGCTCTTTTGCCTGTAAAAAAAACACATACAATACCCCCCCAACATTACAACCCACCACCCACATATCCCTAATCTAACCCAAACCCCCCTTAAATAAACCTAACACTAAGCCCCTGAAGATCTTCCTACCTTATCTTCACCTCACCGGGTATCACTGATCGGTCCTGGCTCCAAAATCTTCATCCAACCCAAGCGGGGGCTGGCGATCCATAATCCTGCGGCTGAAGAGGTCCAGAAGAGGCTCCAAAGTCTTCATCCTATCCGGGAAGAAGAGGCAATCCAGACCGGCAACCATCTTGATCCAAGCGGCATCTTCTATCTTCATCCGATGAGGAACGGCTCCATCGTGAAGACCTCCAGCGCGGATCAATCTTCTTCCGACGACGTCCAACTGAAGAATGACGGTTCCTTTAAGGGACGTCATCCAAGATGGCGTCCCTCGAATTCCAATTGGCTGATAGGATTCTATCAGCCAATCGGAATTAAGGTAGGAAAATTCTGATTGGCTGATGGAATCAGCCAATCAGAATCAAGTTCAATCCGATTGGCTGATCCGATCAGCCAATCAGATTGAGCTTGCATTCTATTGGCTGTTCCGATCAGCCAATAGAATGCAAGCTCAATCTGATTGGCTGATCGGATCAGCCAATCGGATTGAACTTGATTCTGATTGGCTGATTCCATCAGCCAATCAGAATTTTCCTACCTTAATTCCGATTGGCTGATAGAATCCTATCAGCCAATCGGAATTCGAGGGACGCCATCTTGGATGACGTCCCTTAAAGGAATCGTCATTCTTCAGTTGGACGTCATCGGAAGAAGATTGATCCGCGCTGGATGTCTTCACGATGGAGCCGTTCCTCATCGGATGAAGATAGAAGATGCCGCTTGGATCAAGATGGTTGCCGGTCTGGATTGCCTCTTCTTCCCGGATAGGATGAAGACTTTGGAGCCTCTTCTGGACCTCTTCAGCCGCAGGATTATGGATTGCCAGCCCCCGCTTGGGTTGGATGAAGATTTTGGAGCCAGGACCGATCGGTGATACCCGGTGAGGTGAAGATAAGGTAGGAAGATCTTCAGGGGCTTAGTGTTAGGTTTATTTAAGGGGGGTTTGGGTTAGATTAAGGGTATGTGGGTGGTGGGTTGTAATGTTGGGGGGTATTGTATGTGTTTTTTTACAGGCAAAAGAGCTGAATTTCTTGGGGCATGCCCCGCAAAGGGCCCTGTTCAGGGCTGGTAAGGTAAAAGAGCTTTGAACTTTTTAAATTTAGAATAGGGTAGGGCATTTTTTTATTTTGGGGGGCTTTGTAATTTCATTAGGGGGCTTAGAGTAGGTGTAATTAGTTTAAAATTGTTGTAATATTTTTCTAATGTTTGTAAATATTTTTTTATTTTTTGTAACTTAGTTCTTTTTTATTTTTTGTACTTTAGTTAGTTTATTAACTGTAGTTATTTGTAGGTATTGTATTTAATTAATGTATTGAGAGTGTAGTGTTAGGTTTAATTGTAACTTAGGTTAGGATTTATTTTACAGGTAATTTTGTAATTATTTTAACTATTTTAGCTATTAAATAGTTCTTAACTATTTAATAGCTATTGTACCTGGTTAAAATAAATACAAAGTTACCTGTAAAATAAATATAAATCCTAAAATAGCTATAATATAATTATAATTTATATTGTAGCTATATTAGGGTTTATTTTACAGGTAAGTATTTAGCTTTAAATAGGAATAATTTATTTAATAAGAGTTAATTTATTTTGTTATATTTAAATTATATTTAATTTAGGGGGGTGTTAGTGTTAGGGTTAGACTTAGCTTTAGGGGTTAATACATTTATTAGAATAGCGGTGAGATTCGGTTGGCAGATTAGGGGTTAATGTTTGAAGTTAGGTGTCGGCGATGTTAGGGAGGGCAGATTAGGGGTTAATACTATTTATTATAGGGTTATTGAGGCGGGAGTGAGGTGGATTAGGGGTTAATAACTTTATTATAATAGCGGTGCGGTCCACTCGGCAGATTAGGGGTTAATAAGTGTAGGCAGGTGGAGGCGACATTGTGGGGGGCAGATTAGGGGTTAATAAATATAATATAGGGGTCGGCGGTGTTAGGGGCAGCAGATTAGGGGTACATAGGGATAATGTAAGTAGTGGCGGTTTACAGAGCGGCAGATTAGGGGTTAAAAAAATATGCAGGTGTCAGCGATAGCGGGGGCGGCAGAATAGGGGTTAATAAGTGTAAAGTTAGGGGTGTTTAGACTCGGGGTACATGTTAGAGTGTTAGGTGCAGACGTAGGAAGTGTTTCCCCATTGAAAACAATGGGGCTGCGTTAGGAGCTGAACGCGGCTTTTTTGCAGGTGTTAGGTTTTTTTCAGCTCAAACAGCCCCATTGTTTTCTATGGGGATATCGTGCACGAGCACGTTTTTGAAGCTGGCCGCTTCCGTAAGCACCGCTGGTATCTAGAGTTGCAGTGGCGTTGAATTATGCTATACGCTCCCTTTTTGGAGCCTAACGCACTGAAAACCCAGCCATTCTGTTAACTCTAAATACCAGCAGCATTTAAAAGGTGCGTGGGAAAAAAAGCACGCGTAGCTAACGCACCCCTTTGGCCGCAGAACTCTAAACCTAGGCGTTAGAAAGAAGTAAAGATATCATAATAAAACAAGCCGACAAAGGTGGTTCTAAATAAATATGACTATACTAATGAGTTGAATCGAGTTTTGGGAGATTCCGAAACATATAAAATTTTGGACAAAGATCCGACTGATAATTTTAAAAGGGACAATCAAACAGAGAGGGGGCGCCCTAATATAGTAATAAAGAGAGAGTCCTAGAAGGGCCAAGATTATATAGGGAAATCTATAACCTAGTGGGATCTATTTAGATATTAATATGGGAACAATGTATGCGGTACTACTAAGTAGTTGGTACTATTAGGTGATCTCATAAGTAGTTACCAGCGGCAAAATAGAGCTATATACACCAAAATGATGGAGATGGCAATAGAAAAATATATTAATTAAATAATATTGTAGGTCTATCAAAGATATAGTATACGTGATGTACACATATATGCCTTTGCAGAGAGTGATGAAACTATTAATACAAATGTCAATATAAGTCCATTAACATCATAATACACTATAAGAGATGATATATGTAATAAAGTCTCTGATAGAGGGATGAGGCAGCAATCTGTGAAGATCCAGGCCGGGATCCAAAAGCAGCAATCTACAAAGACAAGAGGAGACAGATGCGCCACATGGCCCAATATTGTTTGATCCGAAACAGATTAATGTGCATATAAGGAATAAACTCACATTTGAGAAAGCACCTCAATCAGTGCTGTAGAGACAGTCTGGGATCTATTACAGTCACCCAGCAGACCAAACTCCCGCAAAGGTGTAGTATCTGTATTTAGAACGATAAGAGAGACACAGGTGCCAATATGGCCTAGTATAGCAGGAACAGTGGTGATTTAGTGCCAATGGTAGGAGAGGTACTCACAATAGTTGTAGCATCTCCATTGATGCTATAGGAGCAGGATGGGGTCAATTCAGTCACCCACCAGACTTAATATGAGGCACTCAGGACAGTGTGTAGATCCAGAAGTCAGCAGTGATCAGGAAAAACCCAGATAGAATCCCTTAGCAAAAGGGACAACTCACAAAAATGATGGTAGCAAGTGTTCCAAATTAAAAATTGGTTTATTAAAAGATTAAAAACAAAGGCAACGCGTTTCTCAGCTCAAGGCTGTTTCATCAGGCTTCATACAATATTATTAGAATACTTGCTATATATATACCATATATCTAATTATAAATAATTGGTATCACATGGGGATAGGAGGGGCCAAAATGAACAGATGGTAACCTATTGGCCAATCGGAATGTTAATAACAAAGTTGGTCATCAAACATATGTTAAAATAAATAAACATACATCTCATTTGTATCTGCATTTGATAGTGGGTAGAATCAATCTATAGAAAATTCGCAATTAATAAAAATAAATATACATATAAATAAACAACATAAACCACCATTTCACATTTGTGCAATCGGCATCTCAGGTTGTGGCATTAAAACCATACAACGCACATAGTATACCATAAGATTGAGCTAAAAAATATATATAAAACATACCCAGAAAGCTTTTAGCAGATCAGATGATTCCTAAATGCTCTCACTGTGTATTGCAACTGAACTCTGTATACACACAAGTGGCGGAGAAAAATGTATCAAAATGATGGTCACATCGTAGTTGGCGTGTAGCTGAACCCATTGCGCATGACTAACTGAAGTTTGTCAATCACACCTAAGTCTGTTCTATGATTGGTCTATAGGGAAGGCGTTACGCATATTGATTCATACAATTAGTGAGACTTGTAATGAAAAGGGGGGAGTGGTTATATGACGTGTCGAGAGACAGTGTACACAGCGGCATTTGAGCCTATCGATGGACAGTGTTGTTAGCGAAAATTGTATCTTGTCCATTTGCCATCTAAAACAGCAGCAGCTCTCTCAATCCACATTCTTATAAAAGATGTACTATAAATCGTAAATCTAATCCGCCCCAGTGCAAACAAGTACTCGTGGATAATGACAGCTGTCAAATCGTAACATACATGAGGATTCTCCCATCATACTTGAAAGACTCAACTGAAGTTTTGAAAATATTGAATAGTCTAGAAAGGGAAGATAATTACATCTTAGCTACATGCGATGTAGCCGCATTATACACCAGTATTCCCCACGATCTAGGCCTTGACTCAATTAAATATTTTTTAGAAAAAGATCAAGACATGTGTCCAGAAGAGAGAGAATTTAATTTTGGACAGTATACTATATATCTTGACACACAATTATTCTACAACTAAATATGTGGAACAGCTATGGGGACCAGGTTTGCGCCTTGCTACGTCAACCTTTATATGTACAAAAGGGAACAGACCTTTTGGGACTCATGCACAGCTAGCGCAGACCTGGTCCTCTACAAGAGATATATAGACAACATTTTGATAGTATGGAAAGGATCCATCAAAGATCTATAGCACACCATTAACGTAATGAATAATAACGTAATTAACCTCACTTTCACATATGAATTTAATTACACCAGTATCCACTTTTTGGACCTAGCAATAAATATACTCAAAGGAAAAGTTACCACCCCCACATATTTTAAAGAAGTAGACTGCAGCAATTACATACACCAGACAAGCTGCCACCATACAAAATTGAAGTCTATAATTCAGAAGGGCCAATTTATGAGAATCTGGAAGAATTGCTCAAACTCAGATAAATGGAGAGAGCAATCCTTGATTCTCATAGAAAGGTTCATAGAAAGGAGATACGAGGAAAATTCCATGAACAATGTGATACAGGAAGTTGAAGGTATGAATAGAGAGTCATTACTAACATACAAAGAGAAACACATTAATGATAACACAACCAAAGAAATACCATTCATAACCGAATATAGTGAGAACAGATTCATAAAAGAAAGAATAAGTACAAAAACACTGGCATTTCCTAAAAGAAGACAATATTATTGGTGACAAATTAAATACAAACCCTAAATTCATCTATTGAAAGACAAGAAACTTTAAAATGATTATGCCCCCAGTGTACCAATGAAACACCAAATGACACAAAAAGATCCATTTGGTAACCAACTCAAAGGTTTCTTCCAATGTCACTCATGTAAAGCCTGTAAACACGGCAAAAAAACACACAGATTTCAATTATGGGTAACCAAAGAATCATTCCATATGAAAGAACTAATACTTTGCCATGACAAAGGGGTGCTATACCTAGTTGAGTGTGTATGCGGGCTCCAATACATAGGGCAAACATCAAGGAAACTCAAGTACAGAATCCGTGAACACTTACTCCAAATTAAATGGAAAAAAGAGGATGCTCATCTATATAGACACTTTAAGGAAAGCCACAAAAGTAAAAGTTTAAAATATTTGGGGCTGTGTAAACCTTTAAAAAATTGGAGAGGGGGAGACTTTGAGAAACAGCTTCTGAGAACTGAATCCAAATAGATTTTCCATTTGGACTGTACATTTCCTAAAGGTCTCAATAGCAATATGGATATATTCCATCTATTATAATAGACATCTCTTTAGACTGATTCCTAAGACATTAATCTCCCGGGTTATCCAATAAGACTCTGGGATAACCCCAAGACACAGGTCTCATACCTCACTCTAGAAGGAGATTAAAAATCTATACTCAGATTCTCAATATGTATGGTTTAAAAATCTATACTCAGATTCTCAATATGTATGTTTTATGGTTTAATGATACACACTGATATATGTATGCATCCTATAGGGATCCTTATATGGATCGAAATCAATATCCAATCTATTCTCTCTGGATCTAGTCACAGTATATATCTTAATGGTTGTTATCACTATCAACATTATTGTAACCCATACATTTGCCATTTTTGGCTTGGTATATTTGTTGTTGATACTACTATTTTTATAACCATAAATAATGTTTTTATTCTATTTTTATTCTATTTTTATCCTAATTTTGTCAGATTAGTTTTTTTTTTTTTAAATAATCTCTTAGTTAGAGGGAAACCCTGCTTGTATATATGTCTGCCACTATTTTTGATCACATTAGAACCTGAGCCTGGTGATATATATTCTAATATAAATGTTATATATTATACACTATCCCATTTTTTCCAATATTTTACATTTTTCTCAAATTCCTCATGGAATATGTTTTAGCGGTACCTATAAACTCACGATCCTTAATCTCCATTAGGACATTTTTATTAGGCACATTATCTATCCGGTATAGATCCTCCAAAATCACCTTTACTGTGAGCTAAACATAATAAGGACAGATACAACATTTAGAGTTTGGATACCACATTTACCAATACAAATTAGAAACTGAAAGTAACCCAGCCCGGAAGTTATCATAAGCGGAAGTCATCAGGACCGGAAACGGTAATTACCGGTTACGCCTTTGAGAATATCTGATTTCTGGTGCCAAATTACCGCATACTGATTGGAGAGCCTCCTCTTTTTAAGAGCGCTTCACTCTAAGCCGTTATTAGTCTTGAAAAAGGCGTAGACGCTTCAAACCTTCTAACAGCTCAGGTTCTTTTTGATCCCCAGGTCTCAACCAGCAAATTGGTAAGCCCAATACTTCTATTTGCACAGGACTTTTAGCAATATTGCACTATGTACCTTTATTTTTTATAGGAAGAACGACCTACACTTCATTGAGGATTTCCAATATATATTATTTTGAAGATTCTGCACATCACATCAAAGGAATTTGGATATACTTTTACACATATTTTTTTCACATTTTTTACATTTTACACAGTTTTGCATTTTTGGTGTACACCATATACCTTTTTGCATTTTTTACTTTATACTTTTTTTATTTTCCTTTGGACATATATTTTATTATTTTTTTAACTCTTTGATTTTGGACACCATTTTTGAAATTATACTTTTTATCACAAGATAGGATAATCATTTTAGGACACGCACATATATATATTTTTTATTGAAATGTGTAATATTAATAATTAATGTCTGGTTAGCACAGATGAGAAAATGAGATTGGATTTACGCGACTTGTTGGGTGGTATTTTTTTCCAGTTTTCATGCTCCATTGAAGTCTATCTGGAAATATGGTAATGTGATTGCAATATTCGAAGTTCAGTTTTTGCACGCATTGGGTTAGTGTGCAAGTGAAAACCTTTTACTTTCAACTAATATGCACACTACCCGAAGCGCACAAAAATCCGTCAATGTAGGTTAACGTGTGAGGGGGAGCTTAAACTACCACTCCTCTTATAATCCAGCTATAGTAAAATAGTATAACACATTCACTTAATAGAGTTAAAATTAGAATGCCATACATGACAAACACCATTACTTTATATAACTTTTTTTTATATACTGTATACTTGTTCTTGATCTTCCCGAATTATGGACAACTGTTTAGGAATGTTTTTAGCATTTCTGGTTGGTCAGCTTATGAATTGTTGCAATATACACCACTTTACACTTTATATTCTTAGCACTTAAGTACCTAGAACAACCAAGTGTAACTTGCAATGAGGAAAATAGAAGTGCTTTAAAGGGACAGTCTAGGCCAAAATAAACTTTCATGATTCAGATAGAGCATGTAATTTTAAACAATTTTCCAATTTACTTTTATCACCAATTTTGCTTTGTTCTCTTGGTATTCTTAGTTGAAAGCTTAACCTAGGAGGTTCATATGTTAAATTCTTAGACCTTGAAGCCCACCTCTTTCAGATTGCATTTTAATAGTTTTTCACCACTAGAGAGTGTTAGTTCACATATTTCATATAGATAACACTGTGCTCGTGCACGTGAAGTAATCTGGGAGCAGGCACTGATTGGCTAGACTGCAAGTCTGTCAAAAGAACTGAAAAAAGGGGCAGTTTGCAGAGGCTTAGATACAAGATAATCACAGAGGTTAAAAGTATATCATTATAACTGTGTTGGTTATGCAAAACTGGGAAATGGGTAATAAAGGGATTATCTATCTTTTAAAACAATAAAAATTCTGGTGTAGACTGTCCCTTTAAATCAAATACCATTTGTGAATTGACAATAGTAATTAAATATATTCCTGTGTTATCAGTGAGCACAAAATCTTTTTTATGCATAAAATATCCTGGAAATATTTTTAGTTTATGAACATTCTTTGTTTGCTCAATGTTTAACCTATTTTGGATACTATTGAGCTCTTCTGGCCTAAGACCTTGATCTTAACATTAAAATCTGGCAGATTAATTCACTTAGAAAAAAGTTCCCTTCTGCCTTTGAGCAAGCATGTGCCAAAGAGGTGATCATCTTAGTAATAGCAACTTACTTACACTGCCAGAAAAAAGAGTAAGGTTGGGGTACATGTGTGAACACTTTGGGTACAACTGCTGTGGTTGTACCCTCAATGGATCATAATTACACCTTAAGGAGCTAATATGTACCTATAACTCTATAAAATAAACAATAGCTGTTTAAGAACCTGTTTTTTAAAAAAAAAATTGTAACCAGTCACATACATGGACATTGTGTAACACGCCATAGCGCCATCTATTGGTTGAAAGTTCCTTGACATGTGTAACACAGCTCCATCTATTGGTAGAAGGTTCATCACCAAAATGTGTACTGGGGAAATAGACTAATTTGCATATATTTTGCATAGAGTGACAATTCAATGTATGGTTGTAAGTGTTATCGTTTATACCTACTCTGAATCCCCCTTCCTTTCATTAGAGTTACATTTTTATTATTATGTTGTTTTCTATATATTTATTTTTATGTGGCATGTCATCCTAATTTAAATGGGGTGTTGTTAGAGTCTAGTACAGAGTGAAATAATACATGTTGAGTAGCTCCTTTTGGAGCTGGTTGTTTATTCTAGTTCTTTCAGAAATTCCTGTAGCAGTCTTAGGACCTGCTGTTTGTAACACTAACCAAACTTATAAAACTGCAGTGTGGCTATTGTAATACTGTCTGAAAAAGTACACATTAAATGAATGCATATTCATATGCTGTGTTGAGTACAAATTTGCCATCATGAGGTACAAAGGGCTTGTCACTGGGGCAGTACCCTTAAAAGGCCAATTTTGCACCATTTTTTAAGGGTACATTATGGTACCATAGCATTGAGGTCCAATCTAGTCACCAAAGGTAAATATTTGCCTTGGTACAATCTGCAAAGGGAACCAATTTATACCCATAAAGGGTACAGCAGGTGTACCTTTGAGGGTACTGCCCCAGTGACAAACTGTTGTACCCCTAAAGGTACAATTTTTGCTAATTTTTTCTGACAGTGTATAGAAACACAACTACATGACACAAAATTATTGGAAGAAACCACTTTTCTGTCCTTGACAATAAATACAGTATAAGTGTCTCTTTTTTTAAATGAGTGGGTTTGTATTTTATCCTTTGCCAGGTGTTGCAGTAGTAAATATCTTATATCATGAGGTGTGATGCAATTAAAAGCAGCGAATAGTGAAGAACACAGGCACTTTATGCTGAATACAATAGCTTTCAGAAAGCATTTTCTAAACAACAGTCTCAAAACCTATAGCAAAATAAGATTGAATTATCAAATGATGTAATTTTAGGTCATGCACTTTATATATCTTCAAAAGCCCAGTCCGACCTAGCTAAAAAACATACGCCTTTCCAGGAATACATTCTTACTAGTGTCCCTTACCTGGTAAATCATAGATTGAGTGTCAATTAGATGGTAAGGAAAAATGAGTAGAGATCTTTCTACACTTTGTACCTAATGAAGCAAGCAGGTAAGCATAATTTATTTCCTAGTAGAAACACAACAATAAAAATCACAATAAAACCTACACTACAAAATCTAATGTTGCATTATACATGAAATATAAAAGAAACTATACATGTAACATTTTATAAAACAAAATATTGAAATTCTTCCTTTCAAAGAGACCCTGAGTGTAATATTACTAAACACTTCTACATTACATTATTTTTTTAGAACTTTTAAAAAATAAACAGAACTCTGAAATGCATTAGGGGACGCCATTTCAAAGTCATGGCTATACCATATTAATGTTATATTTCTGAAATCCAACTAAAAATTTATTTTGAAACAAGCAAAGCTTTCAAAAAAGCCCAACACGGAAGGGGAGAATAAAATTATTATGTTGTTGAAATGTACAGGGTAGGGTTCAGACAAAAATAAGTATATGTGAGCTTTCAAGGGGGTTTTCTTGCTGTCCTTTTGTTAAAGCATATTTAGGTAGGCTCAGGAGCTGGGAGCTAGCTGTTGATTGATGGCTGCACTGCAGGTTAATAATATTGTTTGTTTGTTTTTCTGTAGTGGGCCGCTGCAATATTGAGCATTTAATTGGTTAAGAGTTTGGTATATTGTAAGTTATCCTTTTGCTCCTTTCCATGACTGTGATTTGTCACTAGGAAAATATATTAATCTTCAGAAATGCTCTTCTAAATTTGACCAAGGCTTTATTGGCATTTTTAAATCATTTAGAAAATTCAATATAGTCCCATTGGATCTCATATTACATTTGTCTCTATAAATGTATTTTGTTTGTCACATGTATAATCTAGAGTCAAAATTGCTTGTCATACCACCTATCTACTTATTTTGGTAACAAAGAATTCAGTGTGAAATGTAATAGATTTGTTTTCTCTCCACCAATCTCCATGAAAAAAATTAAAAAATACTATATATATATATATATATATATATATATATATATATATATATATATATATATATATATATATATATATATATATATATATAGTTTAGATTTACTATATTCAATAAGTTTAGATTTACTATATCCAGTAATTTTATCCAGAGAAACAATTGTCATGTAAAAGAAAGAAAATCATTTCTTATCTAAAATAAGGGTGGTATGATGGTGCACTATGTAACAGAGGTTATAGAACAGTAGAAGAGAAAGAGGAAACTATTGTATTTACATATAAAACACACCAGAAATAGAACTGAATATAAACAAAATCCAATAATTTAACACCCACAAAAAAATCTGAATATAGAAAAATCCTCTGATGTGATATTTTCTTCATGAATCATATAGGGGGAAAATGTCATAATAGGATAGCCAAGTGATTTTATTATACAGATAATCTTACATTTTGTGAAGAAAAAAAATAATAATCCCAATTTCCTGAAGAAAAATCTAAAAGTCATGCAAGATCCTTCACAAATCTAGTGATAAATTTGTTGCATATTTTGGCTATATACTTAAACATTTATTATGACTATTTAGCACATTTAAAATCCTGACAGATAGATATTTTGCACCCTGGAGATAGATGTTTCAGTGGTTCTAATTATACATTTGCAATAAATAGTATTGGGAGCACAAATAATCTACTTCTTAGCCAGAGCAGCTGCAGATCAACAGAAAGACCTCTTTTTTTTATTCAGCTATCACAATGATGGATTGTGAAACTCAAGAATGACTCCCTTAAGTATTTGTTTAATATTTTATTTTTAGCCCTAGGGGGAGGGTCAATTCAAAAATGTACATACAATCCAATGTAAGATACAGTGACAGGGAACTAGAAGTGGACAGTTATTTTAGTCTATTTTGGGCATCTCTTACTAACTGTAAAACATAATAATAAACTGAATATTTTAATTTTACAACTATATAAAAAAGAAAACTCCAGTGTTGGAGTACACCTTGAAAACACAGTAAATAGCTCATTTAGCCCTAATTACATTTTCTGAGCTTGCATTTGTGTAAAAGTTGAGCTTGTAGCATGCCCCTAGAAGGCCAACAAACAAAATCTCTATTCTCTACCCCACAAATAAAATAGCACGCTTAGACAAAATGGACACTTATGAGTTACACATGCTGCAGGGTATGCTGGGAGGACCATGCATTGTGCTGTTCATCAGCACTATTCATTTGATATCCAAAGAAACAATACATGTTCCACCCTGCTTACCCTGCAGCAAGTGTAACTTATAGGTGTCCAGGAAAACATGGCTGAGGTGGCAACCCTAGCCATAAAGATGGCCTCTATAGGGAGTGTAGGGGAAAGCACAATTTTTACACAAAAGAAAGGGATGCTTAAAGACATAGTGCACTCAAAAACAAAAGTGTACTAGTTAAATTAAATATTAATTGTTAGAAAACTTTGCAATATACCTTAATTACATATTTTGCAGCTGAAGCTCCTAAAACTGAGAAAGATCTTGTGTGTTTTCAATCCTTATGTATAAAATAGTACTCACAGATCTAGAAGTTTTCCCACACTCCCTAACTAGCTGAAAAGAGCCAGGGAGTCACAGGCCAACATAACTGTCTGATGTGTGCTCTGAGCAATGTAATGGGAACAAATGAGCTGAGATATTGAAGTTCTATTTGTTAATATCATAAAAGCAGCACAGGGTAAAAGTTAGCAGCTATAATCAGACAGCCCTGCCTGCTTCTGTTCTGCTAATACTGCTGTGCTGCTAATTTCACTGTGCACCTGGTTACCACAGCAGTAATGAAGCGAGTTACTACACACACCATGTTGTTTTCAGTTTTTAGGAGCTTTAGCTGCAAAATATGTAATTAATGCATATTGCAAAGTTTACTAATATGTAATGCTTTATTTAACTAGTACACTTTTGTTTTTTTAGTACACCGTCCCTTTAATGTTCATTTAACTTCTGTAACAAACTTGAAACATGTTTGTTGATTTTGAAGGATAACAATAATCATTTCTAAGAAATACAGAATTGCACACTGTGAAACCTATGTAGATAGGTTTATTTATTAAACAGTGAATAAAGATTAATAAAGATAATACTAGATTTGGAATGAACTAAACTGCTTCATATGAAATCTGACAGATTCTTTGTTAAAGATTACTTGGCAAAAACAAAGTAATAGCTCCCTGGAGGAGAGCATCGACGTAGGGGATGGTGACCCCTATCTGAGGCAGTGGAGCAGTCCTGGGGGATATTAGGTGGAGTGCGGAAGTCACTCACCCTCTTCTGTTCCTGCAACCACAAGGTGAAGTTCGGCTAAGGCTTGCGGTTGCAGTAACGGAGAAGATGAGTGACATTGCAGAGCAGGTGCAGCAGCTGGCAGAAGCGAAGGGCCTGGACTGGCTAAGGGCTTACCTGACGGCGGCGCATCCCTCCGGACCCGTATCTTCGGCAGCTGCAAGCGGGACGGATCACGGCAGGCCGCATCGGCGGTCGAGGCCTCCGGAGCGGCTATCTCCCGACGGCGGCAGGACAAGGAGGAGCGGGAGCGGCGCTGGGCCTGAGAGAGGTGGCATCGAGCCCAGGCGCCGGTCGTCGACCAGAGGAGGCGGATCGAAGGAGCCAACGCGTGTGCTGATTGAAGAGGCCACGAGGAGGACATCTCACAGGAGCTGTGACGCGGCAGGTAAGGCCAGGCGGGGAGAGGGGCTGGGCCTCAGTGGCGGCAAGAACGGGCGGGAGCCTACGGCCCAGGAGAATAGGCCTGCTAACCAGGGAGCCGGTGAGACGGCGGGGGAGGGTTCTCCTCAGGCCTCCAATACTCTACGGGAGCAGGGAGAGGAGACAGAAATGCAGCAGCGGAAGGGGGCTAGCAAAGGAAAGGGGAAGGCTATGACGGGCAAGAAAGGGGTGGTAGTAGGTGAGGAGCAGGAGGTAACGGCGACCAGGAGTACGGGGAATGAGACTCCTGGGGGGGCTAAAAGAAAGGAAAAGAGCTGTCAGTTAGCTAGAGCAGTAACGATAAGGAGTGCTGAAGGGGGGGTTTCCAGACAGGGCGCAGCGGAGGCCCAAAGGGAAATAAGGGAGCAAGAGTTGGGTGCCCAGAGGGGGGTTGGGGTTAGAGGGGTCAGTAGTGGAGAGGGGCTATTAGCAGCGAGGGGGGAGTCAAATGGGGGGGAGCCTGCTAGGGGGAGAGAGGTTGTGGGCCCCGCGAATAGAGATGAAGGGGGGTAGGGGTGGAGATGCACACGCAAAGGGGGGGGGTTAGGTTAGGGCAAGGGAATCACAGGGGTGGGAGGGGCCGGGGGGTTAAGAGGGCAGCTAGTGGAAGGGGACAAGGAAAGAGGGGGCAAAGGGGGCTTGGGGGATTAGGGGGACGGGCAGGCTTGGGCAGGGCTAACGTGTCTTCTTTAATTCCAGCAGGTGTGGAGGAGGAGTTGGAGGGACAGTGGGGTGGTGGGGCAGAACTTTCTGCTGAGACGGCGGGACCGGACCTGGAAGGAGATGCACTGTGGATAGACTACGCTTACAGTGATCTGGAATCGGATGATCCTGGAGAGGGCACTTCTTCGGGACCGGTGGCAGCACGGCAGGTAGGGGACCTGGCCGCTTTGGAGCAGTTAATCAGGTCCTTGGGGTCAGGGGGTCGTGGGCGGGAGGGTAGTGGGGAAAACGTGGAGGATAGGCATGGGCTGGGATCTAGAGAAGGAAGTATTAGGAGTGTAGGTCAGGTTAGGGATTTCACTGTCTCCTCTTTACAGATACGGCCGCGGGGGGAGGACCCCCTGGTGCGCCACAGCCCGAGAAGGTCGGAAGAGGAACGGCGTCGGGATAAATCCCGTTCGCCCAGAGAGAGGATGCAGCAGCGGAGAAGGGGGCGATCCCCTACGTGGGGGAGGATAGACAGATCCCGGGAGAGGAGCAGTCGGAGGAGGAGATCTCGGTCTCCATCACAGAGGAGGAGGTCGACCAGACCCAGAGGGAGGGAGCCTAGGCAACAGCCGGACACCGGGACAGGGGTAGCGGCAGTGCCGATGGAAGTGGCCGGAGCTGGGACGGCGCCCAGGAGTGGAGGTGAGGGTGCTAACACTGACACGGGTGTGGCTGGAAGAGAGCATGACGTAGGTGTGCAGAGTATGATGAGTGGTTTAAGGGATCTGCTGACGCAGTTTGAAAGGCGGCTGGTGGGGCAGCAAGGGAACGTTGCAGCAGCTTGGGGAGTAGGGTCCGGGACAGCAGTGGCGGGCGCAAGCCAGGGGGCTGGTAACTCAGGGCAGGGATCAGGTGGGGCGGTACCCGTGACTGGGGGGGTAAGTAGTGTTAGTGAAGGGCTGAAGGTGCCAGAGAGCGCTATGAGAAGACCTTGCCTGTGCTCAATTGGGCCGCTAGGGATCCATCTTACTCAGGAGCTTAAGGAGAAAATATGGAAGAGAGAGTTCTTGGAAATATTTTCTCTGCTGCCGATGGAACAGGTGATGGAGATTAAAGAGGACACGAAAGGTGACAAGGAGAAGAAAGAAGAGGACGAAAGGAAGAAGAGGTATCGTAAGTTGCCAAATACGTTATCTAACTGGTCGAGGGCATTCAGTATTCTAGCGGCGGTCGTAGGCGAAAAATTCCCGGAGCAATGTTCTGCGTTGTTCTGTTATTACGACGAGATCTCGGGGGCATATAGGACCTACGGGGGACTAGCGTGGTGGCGGTATGATGAACAGTTCCGCCAGAGGATGGCAGTGAGGCCGGAGATGAGGTGGGACGACAGGGATATGGGGATTTGGCTAGAGTTAATGACTCCGCTGCGTGGGTCCTTTCGGGGCATCGGGGGAACGGGGGGAGGAGGACCGTCCTCTAATAGCGGGGGGAGTGGATCAGCCGTTGCTATCAGAAAGGGGCTCTGCTTCCAGTATAATGAAGGGCAATGTAAATTTGGAACGGGGTGCAAGTACAAACATGCTTGCTCAGGATGCGATGGTGCCCATTCGTGGGCAAAGTGTTTCAAGAGAAGCGGGGGAGGGGGGAAATCGGGTGAGGCTGCTGCTAAGAGCCAGGACACCGGTGAGGGTAGGAAGGATGGTTCCTTGGTTAGAACGATTCGCTAGGGTCCGGGGTAAGGCGGGTGATGCGGAACTCTTGCTGACGGGTTTTAGCTCTGGGTTCCGGATCCCGTTTGAGGAAAAAGGGGGGGTACAAATTTCGGGGAATCTGAAATCGGCAAAGGAATTGCCGGAGGTGGTTCAAGGTAAACTCGACAAGGAAGTGGCTTTGGGGAGGATGGCGGGCCCCTTTTCTCACCCGCCTTTTCGGAATTTGAGGGTATCTCCGTTGGGGGTGGTTCCAAAAAAGGCAGCAGGGCAGTACCGCATGATCCACCATTTATCCTACCCAAAAGGGGCATCAGTTAATGATGGGATCGACCCTGCAGTAGCGGCTGTTAGGTATGCTTCATTTGACAAGGCGGTGGGGTTGGTAAGGGATGCTGGCGTGGGGGCATTAATGGGTAAGGTCGATGTGGAGGCTGCCTTTCGGCTCTTGCCGGTTCACCCGGTGTGTCATCATTTACTGGGTTGTTTTTTCCGGGGTTCTTTTTACGTGGACCTTTGCCTTCCGATGGGTTGCTCCATATCGTGTGCTTACTTTGAGAAGTTCAGCACCTTTGTGGAATGGGTCGTGCGGCAGCAAGCGGGGCTGGGATCGGTCGTCCATTATTTGGACGACTTCCTATTTGTGGGGGCCGCCGAATCTTTGGATTGTGTTAGGCTAATGGACCAATTTTTTATGGTAGCTGAAGACTTTGGAATCCCTGTCGCCCATGAGAAAACCGAAGGTCCATCCACAACGTTGAGTTTCTTGGGGATCGAAATTGATTCCATTCATATGGAGTGCCGATTGCCATTGGACAAGCTGAACGACCTCAAAGGGGTCATTTCGGGGGCGCTAAGGAAGCGCAGGCTTCGCCTTTGCGAGATCCAGTCATTAGTGGGCAAGCTAAACTTTGCGTGTAGAATTATTCCGGTGGGGAGGGTTTTCTGCAGGAGGCTCTCCCTGGCCACGGCGGGAGTCGCGGCCCCAAAAAGGTGGATTTCCTTGGGGGAGGACCTTAAAGAAGACTTACGAATATGGTTGTCCTTTTTGGCAGAGTTCAATGGTCGGGCGTTGGTGCACGGAAAGGCGGTGTCGAATGATGAGCTGCACCTGTTCACGGATGCAGCGGGGTCTCTGGGCTTTGGAGCATATTGCCAAGGGAGCTGGGTGGCTGGGAAATGGCTGGCACAATGGGTTTGCCAAGGTCTAACGAAGAATCTGGTCTTTTTGGAACTCTTTCCGTTACTGGTAGCTGTGCGGGTGTGGAGGGACAGGATTAAGGATAGAAAGGTGGTATTCCATTCGGACAACTTGGGGGTGGTCTTTGCTGTTAATAGGTTGACATCTTGCTCCCTGCCGGTGGTTCGCCTGTTGAGGCTGTTTGTGCTGGACTGCATGCGGATGAATGTGCTGTTTCGCGCTGTGCATGTGCCGGGTTACCAGAATGTTGTAGCTGACGCTCTTTCTCGCTTTCAGTGGTCGAGATTCCGAGAGGTGGCACCAGAAGCGGATTTGGTAGGAGTCGATTGCCCGCCAGAGTTGTTGGAGTTGGAAGTATGGAATTAATCAAGGTGGCGAGGGGAGCGGTAGCTCCAGGTACGTGGAATGCTTATGTTCGGACATGGAGGCAATGGTGGGAGGTGATCGAGTCAGAGGGCATAGGGGCTTCTAGGGAAGGGTGGATTCAGGGGTTGTTATCTTGGATTGATGAGTGGAACCATAGGAGGATTTCTAGATCACTGGTGAGGAGAAATATGGCAGCTTTAAAATTCCTGTTTAAACTCTTGGGGTGGGAAGATCTGACGGAATTGTTCCTTGTCCGTCTGGCAGTCAAAGGGTTGTGTAAGAAAAAGGTGGAAAAGGACAGGCGGAGGCCAATTGGCTTCCAACTTCTGCTGCGGATCTTGGCCGTCTTGCAGACGGTGTGCACCTCAAGGTATGAGGTATTGTTGTTTAGAGCAGTTTTTTCGACAGCATTCTTTGGGGCTTTTTGGGTATCAGAACTGGTGGGGGCAAATAGGTGGGATGGGGGAGGCATACAAGCCAAGGATGTGTCTATCAAGGATGAGGTGGTCTGGTTGTGGCTCCGGGGGTCCAAGACGGACCAGGAGGGGCGGGGTAGGTTGATAAAGCTGGGGGAAGCACGGGGGGCGGGGTGCCCGGTTGCACACATGAGGGCCTTTTTGGTGTCCCGGCCTCAGATTTCCTTACCGTTGTTTATACACAAAGATGGCTCAGGATTATCACGTTTTCAATTCTTGGCGGTGCTTCGGCGGGCGTTAAAGGAGCTAGGGTACACGGCGGAAGAATTTGGAACACATTCGTTCCGAATTGGGGCTGCCACTGAAGCCGCTAGTTTGGGTTTGGGGGAGAGTGTGATAAAAAGGATTGGTGGTTGGAAGTCTGGATGTTTTCGTTCATATGTTAGACCTGATCTGGTTGTTTAGGATGCTTTTCTTGTTTTTTAGGTCAAGTTCAGTGTTGGATTGTGGGCCACTCCTATATATATTGGGCCCGTAAGGCGGCAGCGGTCATGGAGGAAGGTGCACAATTGAAATTTAAAGAGGAGGCAGTGTTATTGCGGTGGCTTGGGGTCAGGGGCTTGAGGTGGGACCAGGTGCTGAGGAAGGTAGTCGACCATGCCAGGTTATTCAAGCCTCCGGACATTCTGGTCATCCATGCGGGAGGCAATGATTTGGGGTTTCTGTCCCAAAAAGAGTTGGTGGATAAGATCCGGCGGGATTTGGGTAGACTGAGGGATTTATTCCCTTGGGTGATAATAGTTTGGTCCGATATTGAACCGCGTTCATCGTGGAGGGCAGCATGGGATTTTAGGAAGTTGGAGGCCTCTAGAAAAAAGATTAACAGGACAGTGACCAGTTTTGTGGGCAGACTTGGAGGGTTTGGCATTCGCCATGTAGAATTTGAAGGGGAGACAGGTCGTTGTTTCTTCTTAAAGGATGGGGTACATCTCAATGAGGTTGGATTGCACCTCTTTAATTTTAACATCAAGGAAGGGGTGCAGAAGGCCTTAGCCCGGGTGGGGGTGGCTCGTCAGTGACGCGCTGTGGCGGGGGGTGCTTGTCTTTTATGTGTGGTTAGGTGAATGGGTACCTCCCTAAAGAGGCGGGAGAGAGTTGGGGGGGATGTACCTGGTGGTATGCCAGTGGAAGGTACATCTCTTAGCAAGCATCACAGGTTATGAGGTTAATGTGTTAACGGTTTTAAGTATTTGTTGAATGTATAGTTATATATTATAAAAGATTTAATAAATGCGGGCTACGGCCTTTACACCCACTTTTGTGTCTTGTATTCATTATTAGCGGAACGTATGCCTAGTATGGGGTCATCCCCCTCTCTTTCTTTGTAGTAAAGTGGGTGAGATTAGTGACCTCTACTGCTCAGTAGTTTGTGTGTAAAACAATGTTTGTATATGTTGTTCTGTGCTTTTCTGATAACACAAATCATTTTTAGACTAATGGGACTTGAGAAAGTGCAGCAAAGGAAATGTAGACTGTATAAACATTTGGCTACTAACATGGTTTGCCACGTGTATAATCTAAATTGCTTGTTATACCACCTATTTACTGTAGTAGAATTCTTTATTATCGCACTATTGCATGTATATAACTATGGGGTTGATCACAATCCTTTAGAAAAATTATTTGTTTACAAACCCCCCATAGACTTTAATGGATTGTGATCTACCCAATTTGTTTAACCCCTGCAAGTGGGTTAAATGTATAAGGTCAGCTCCAGAGCAGAAATGTACTACTGGGACCTAGCTAAACTCATTGGGTGAGCCAATGACAATAGGCATATGTGTGTAGCTACCAATCACCAGATAGCAGTGGGTATGCTTTTTAACAAAGGATACAAGGGAACAATGTACATTTGGTAATGTAAGTAAACTGAAATTGTCATTTAAATTCTCACATTCTATCTGAACCATGAAAGTTTAATTTTGACTTTCAAGTCCCTTTAAATGAGGCATTGAAACCCTATATCCTCTAAAAATGTTTAATTAGGCACAGTAAAGCAACATTTCAGTGACAATTCAATATTTATATTGCTGCTTCTGTAATATTATATATTTAAATTTGACTTCAATCAATCCCCACTGGACACTGAACCACAGAAAAGTGTTAAAAGAAGTAATATACCCTTAGAAAGTTTCAAGTTTACAATCCTTTTAAAGGGACAGTAAAAAACTTGAGCTTTTGATATAACATTTTTAGTGATGCAAATTTGCAATACATTTTTCATTAAATAGTCCCCTTTTTCATGTAATTGAGCACTTAAAGGGATATGAAACCCAAGTAAATTAGAAAGTTGCTTCAAATTGATTGCATGCTCTATCTTAATCATGAATGAAAACATTTTGGATTTCATATCATATCCCTTTAAAAGTGAGCAATTTCTAATTTTCAGAATATGAAATGCATGTCCCTTTAATAACTTATTCTAATTAATTTGGAATAAAAAAAAAGTTTAATTCAAATGTAATTAAAATACTGCATGCAGAAAAATGTGTTAACTGCTTAATAAAAAAAATACTAAATAATACAGCTACTCCATTATAATATAACGTGTTCAAACATATAGTAGACTGTCAGTAACTTCTCTTCTGCCATGTTTCTTACTAAATGAGATTATACTAGTTATTGCAGTGGTTACACCTTGAGCTTACAGTAACAGTCTCACAATTAGGGTTGCCACCCAGCCGGTATTTTACCGACACGACCGGTATTTTTAAGGTTCATGTCAATGTAGAAAATACAGAATAAATATTGAAAGAAAGCCCCTGTCAAAGTGAAATTTCTTCTGAGTGTGATGAATACTAGTTATACACAAATATTCACATACATATGCACAGAGATACACAAACACACATCCGCACACAAAAACGTATACACATATGCACGGCACGCAGGCACTCATGTACAAGCAAACAAAGACACATACATATGCATACACACATATATACAAAAACATGCAAACTCGTATGCCTGAACACACACACACATATTTGCTAGAGTGTGTAGTAGCAATTACATTTTGTCCTGCTTAGTGTCACTCTCTTCTCTATTTTTAAGCATGCTGTGCGTTAGCTGTGTTCCATTAATCTTACAGTTGTGATCAAATATGAAGCATAAAGAATTTAATGCACTATTTAAAACCAAATCTTACAAGTGTTATACAAATCATAATAAATTGATAGGTCATTTGCTAAACTGCAAACAACATGGCTTCCATTATTAAACAGCACTTTCATCTGATTAGGAAAATCCTTAAATGTAAACACTTAACATTCCACTTCTCAGATGAAAGGAAAACTAATCTCTTATTAGTTGTTATCTTGGGTTTAGATATTTTAAACAAAATTAAAGTGCCAATCTCAGCTTTGTAATAAACCTTGCATCAATCATTAAAACATGAAACCCACAGTTAGAACAATTAAAGGGATAGTCTAGTTAAAATTAAACTTTCATGATTCAGATAGAGCATGCAGTTTTAAGCAATTTTCTAATTTACTACTATCATCAAAATTTCTTCATTCTCTTGGTATCTTTATTTGAATGTAAGCTAAGGAGCCAACCCATTTATGGTTCAGAAGCTGGGTAGCGCTTGCTTATTGGTGTCTAAATGTAGCCACCAATCAGCAAGCGCTACCCAGGTTCTAAACCAAAAATGGGCTGGCTCCTAAGCTTATATTCTTGCTTTTTCAAATAAAGATACCAAGAGAATGAAGACAAACTGATAATAGGAGTAAATACGAAAGTTGCTTAAAATTGCATGATCTTTCTGAATAATGAAAGTTTAATTTTGACTAGACTATCCCTTAAAGCACATTGAATTATAGATAGATAGATAGATAGATAGACAGACAGACAATGCCAATTAGGCACATAAGTTTGTTTATACCAACAATATTATAAGGACTGTGAAACAGTAGTTATTTTCCATGACTATTAACTTATTGTCATATTAAAATTTAAATATATATATATATAGGTATCTTTATCTAATTATCTATAAATCTATCTAGCTATCTATATTTTATGGAAGTACTTAATATACATTGCAGAATAAAAGTGTAGGGCGAGACTCGCGCCTCCCATAATTTCACCTCGCACATCGGGGTATCAGATAAACCCCGCCGACAGTTTAAAAAGTGCTGCAAGTCGGCTAAACTAGCGATATCCCGAAATGTGAGTAAATACAAATTTCTGGAGTCGCCAGTGATTTACGGCACTTTAGAAACTGCCGGCACCTAAGAAAATAAAAAAAAAAATATTAAATCTCCCGTAAAAGTCTAACCCGCCTCCCAAAAATAAACTTGACACGTAAAAACCCTATATCCGCCATCAAACCCACATCAGAACTAATAATAAAAGTATTAACCCCTAAACCGACAACCCCCCACAACGCAATATGCCTAATTAAATTATTAACCCCTAATCTGCCATTCACACACATCGCAATCTACCTAGTAAAAGTATTAACCCCTAAATCCGCCAACCCCAACATCGCAAAGTACCTAATAAATGTATTAACCCCTAATCCGCCATTAACCCACATTGCAACAAACCTAAAAAATGTATTAACTCCTAATCCGCCATTAACCTACACCGCAAAGTACCTATTAAAACTATTAACCCCTAATCTGCCAATAACACACATTGCAACAAACCTAATAATTGTATAAACCCCTAATCTGCCAAACCCCCACAACACAAATAACGAATTAAATTACTAAACCCCCTAACCTAACACTCCCTAAATTAACCCCAATTACCTAAATTAAAATAAAAAAAGATAACATTACAGAAAATAATAAACAAAATTATCCAAAATAAAAAAATTAAACCTAATCCCTATGAAAATAAAAAAGCCCCCCAAAATAAAAATCTAATGCTAAACTACCAATAGCTCTTAAAAGGGCCTTTTGTAGGGCATTGCCCTAAGTTAAACAGCTCTTTTACCTTAAAAAATACTAAGTCCCCCCTCAAACAGTACAACCCACCACCCAACAAACCCCTCAAAAAAAAAAAACTAGCATTGCCCTTAAAGGGGCCTTTGTATGGGCATTGCCCTTAAAAGGGCATTTAGCTCTTTTTATGCCCTTAAAAGGGCATTCAGCTCGTTTAAGAGTGCTCAATAAATCCCTAATTTAAAAAAAAAAAAAAAAAATCCTAACTCTAACCCCCAAATAGGTACTCACCGTTCCTGAAGTCTGGCTGAGAAGGTCCTGTTCCAGGCAGTGAAGTCTTCTTCCAAGCGGGGACCACTTCCTTCTTCATCCAGGACCAAGCTGGAGCGGAGCGGAGATGAGCCCTGAGCAGGATGGGTGACCACAGAGCCATGGAGCATGGGGGATCCTGTTCGTACAATCGCTGCCGTACACTGAATAGTGAATTCAAGGTATGCGTTTAAATATGGCGTCCCTTGCATTCCTATTGGCTGATTTGATCGTCGGCCATGCCCATACAAAGCCCCTTTAGGGGCAATGGGTAGTTTAGGATTTTTTTGTGATAGGGTTTTTTTATTTTGGGGGTTTGTTTGGTGGTGGGTTTTACTGTTAGAGGATGTGTTAGGGTGTGTTTTTATTTTGGGGGGCTTTTTTATTTTAATAGGGATTAGGTTTAATTTTTTTTATTTTTGATAATTTTGTTATTATTTTCTGTAATGTTAGACTTATATTTTTGGTAATTTTAAAATAATTTAATTTTAGGGTTTTTTATTTTTAAGTAACGTTAGCTTTTTTATTTTAATTGTAACTTAGTATTTTTTAATTTAGGTAATTGGGGTTAATTTAGGGGATGTTAGGTTAGGGGGTTTAGTAATTTAATTAATTATTTGCGTTGTAAGTGTTTGGCGGATTAGGGGTTAATATACTTTATTAGGATTATTGCGTTGTGTGGGTTTGGCGGATTAGGGGTTAATAGTTTTATTAGGTTTATTGCGTTGTGGGTTAATGGCGGATTAGGGGTTAATACATTTATTAGGTTTATTGCGATGTGGGTTAATGGCGGATTAGGGGTTAATACATTTATTAGGTTTATTGCGATGTGGGTTAATGGCGGATTAGGGGTTAATACATTTATTAGGTTTATTGTGATGTGGGATAATGGCGGATTAGGAGTTAATATATTTATTACATTTATTGCGATGTGGGGGTTGGCGGATTAGGGGTTAAAATACTTTATTAGTTATTGCGGTGGGGGATTGTGGTTGACAGGTAGATAGATATTGCGCATGCGTTAGGTGTTAGTTATTTTCAGGAGGTAGATAGATATTGCGCATGCGTTAGGTATTAGTTACTATTTTCAGGGAGTTACGGTGCTCACATACTCAGCGCAAGGCTTGCTGCGCCTGCCTATGTGTTGCGAGGTGAAAATGGAGTAAAATGTCTCAATTTTCGCCGCGTTCTTGTGCTGAATATGTGATACCGATTTGCAACGCGGTTCTATGTTAGCTTATGGGAGTAAAAATAGCGGCCGACATGTGAAATATACGCACAGCATTTATATGTAATCTTACTCCCAGTGTTTAAAACGATGATGTGACTTTGGTCTAATTAAGCCAGACCTAGGTCCTTTGAGACAGTGAATACTCAGTTGTTAAGTTGTTTTTGTGGGTGTTTGCTGCTGTTGCACATGCTCATTAGTGTACCCCTAAGATCCTAATTTGGATACATTCAAATGTATTCGTTTCGGCTTCATTCGGATTAGAATAAATTTCGATGTATTCATTACGAATCGGATTCGATTCATAAATTCGAAAGTTTGTTATGTGTTATGTTGATTCAGATGGTTCCAAGTTACACAAATGGAATTATTTCACTGTTCTATCTCTGTAAATCTCACTAAATTTATTTTTTATACTGAATTGTGATTATAAATTTAATTTTTATACTGAATTGTGATTAGTCCTTGGCCATTCGAATGTAACGAATAAATCAGAACTAATTCGGATTTATTCATTACAAATGCATTCGGATTAGTTTAGTTAAGTTGCTAGGGTAATTTGGAAATTCAGTAGAAAATCAGAAAATGGGATAATGACAGTTAAAGTATTTCTTATATTATACCCCGTATCAATAATAGATTACTATCAATACTCAACAATGGAAATATGATCTCTAGCATATGTGGAGGGAATCAGTCAGATAAGTAGTATTATAAAATATATAATTTATTTATATTGGGGGGGGGGTGCTCGCTGTTCATTGAACATAGAAAAAAAAAATAAAGGAAAAAAGCAAACAGAAAATGGAGCACTCACAAAAAATGGCATGGGTGGCTACTCAGTGTAGGTAAATGTAATTAAAACTTAACATTTATTGATGATTTAAGAATAAAAACTACTATAATAATAGTAAATAATACTTAGATTAAAAGAAATACACACATAAAGGGTGGCTGTCTAATCCACATAATACCCCATAAATACAATAATTACAAAACCAAGTAAATAAGTATTGAGAGCTTGGGCAGAGACATACCAAACAGGGTTTGCGGATTGCACAAAATCTATCTGCAAAAAGAGGATTGACCTCCAAAAATTATTATACTCTCTAGTGCAATGCTGGACAGGTATGAGTCTGTCCAACTCAAATACCCATAATACAATACAATGATGAAAAGGGTGTAAACCGCATAAATACACAATACATACATTGTGTATTCATGCTGTTTACACCCTTTTCATCATTGTATTGTATTATGGGTATTTGAGTTGGACAGACTCATACCGGTCCAGCATTGCACTAGAGAGTATAATAATTGTTGGAGGTCAATCCTCTCTTTGCAGATAGATTTTGTGCAATCTGCGAACCCTGTTTGGTATGTCTCTGCCCAAGCTCTCAATACTTATTTACTTGGTTTTGTAATTATTGTATTTATGGGGTATTATGTGGATTAGACAGCCACCCTTTATGTGTGTACAGGTGGCCCTCGTTTTACAACGGTTCAATTTACATCGTTTCAGAATAACAACATTTTTTCCCAGTCATGTGACTGCTATTGAAAAGCATTGAGAAGCAGTGCATTTATTAAAATAGCCAGTAGGTGGAGCTCTCCGCTTGTGCTGCAGCTGAAATTAATCAGTTTAACCAGACCTGAGCTATCGAGCAGATTTCAAAGGAACAAGATCTTCCTGTCTATAAATCAGTCCAGTTTGGAATGCATAGAAAGAACTGTTTGCAGAAAAATGCAAGTGAAGTCTGTGTTGTGTGATTATTTTATTAGGTTTATAATACTGTTTAGCATTTAAAGTCTTCATTTCAAAGCTTTAAAAATAATGTATTAGGTGTTACTTATGACAATTTTGAGAGGGCCTGGAACCTAACTCCCTCACTTCCCATTGACTTACATTATAAACTGGGTTTCAATTTACAACGGTTTTGATTTACAACCATTCCTTCTCGAACATAACCCTGGCGTAAACTGAGGGCTACCTGTATTTCTTTTAATCTAAGTATTATTTACTACTATTATAGTAGTTTTTATTCTTAAATCATCAATAAATGTTAAGTTTTAATTACATTTACCTACACTGAGTAGCCACCCATGCCATTTTTTGTGAGTGCTCCATTTTCTGTTCACTTTTTTTCTTTATTTTTTTTTTTCTTCTAATTTGGAAATTCAAATCGATTCGAGTCTCCGAATTTGGCGAATTTGGACGAATTTCGATTTTGAACGAAAGAAAACGCACATGTCTACCAACAAATGCTGACAGCTCTGTAATAACGGCTACATAGAGAAAAAGTTAGTGCTTGCTCAGTCAGTAAAGACTAAGAAATAAAGTTTGGAGATACCTAAAGATTTCTGCATTCGGTTCATTAAGTTTGACTTTGGAGCTTAGAGTAGATCAGCATATATATATAGACATGAGTAATTTTTGGGTGCTGGATTGTAACGCAGTGTAATAAAAAATAAAATGAAATTAAAAACACTTAAAGGGACAGTAAAAGCAAAATTAAATTTAGATGGATTATCAATTTTGCTTAGTTCTCTTGAAATCCTTTGCTAAAGGTTAATCCCAAATTAGCATAGAATTTGCAACAATGTTGATACATAATTGCAAACACTGCTGCTATATAATGCTAAAAACACATGCACATTCCTAAATGTACCTAGTTTTAATCTTCAATAAAGGATACCAAAAAGAACAAAGCAAATTTGATAAAAGAAGCACATTGGAAAGTTGTTTAAAATTGCATGTTTTCTATCCGCACTGATCCACTTAAACCTAAAAGAAATCCCAACAGAAATCAAGAAGCTAAAAACAATTTACAATCCGTTGAAAGCATGGCAAAAAATAGCAAAGCTTCTGTCAATCAATAGCAAAGCCTCCCCATATCTTCCGATACTAGGAAATCCTAAATTCCAGGCAGGTATTCACTCTGAGGTCTTTAAGAGATGGCACCTCGCTGGTTTAAATAAGGTCTATCAAATAATAGATAAAGAGAGACAATGTATCAAATCATTTCAGGAATTAAATATAGAATTCAGGCTACCAAACAAAGATTTTTTCGCTTATTTACAACTTAGGCATCTTGCGTTAGAACTAGTTAAAGAAAAAGGCTGGAATTGGAGTATGGGTAAACTTGAAGATTGGTTGGTGTTAACTAGGAATGGTCGTATGTCCATTGCGCCATGTTATCATTTCTTGGGTTTAGATAAAGGAGCTCCTGTTTTAACACAATTGACCTCACATTGGAGTGTACTAATCGCTCAAAGTAATATAGAATTAAAAACTCTCCAACTTTCAATTAAAAAGGTTACTCAGAATACATTGTCGGCTACATGGCGAGAGGCTCATGTTAAATTCCTGCATAGGGCATATCTCACTCCCTAGAAAGGCTATCTGTGCGCTAATTTAGGATTCAATAAGTGTCCAAAATGTTCATATCTGGCAGCCGACTTTTTACATATGGTGTGGTATTGTCCCAAAGTTAGGACTCTTTGGTTCAAAGTGGAATATTGGTTAAAAAATGTTTTAAAAATAGCCCCTCTTTCTCTAACACTATATCAGGTAGCACTCTGTCTAAGGGAAGAATCGGGTAAACAAAACAGTGAAAGATTTGTAATATCTGCTCTTCTAGCCACTAGATATTTAATTTTCAAGAAATGGAAGAGTAGGTCAATCCCAAGTCTCCTTGAAGTAAAAAACTGTATTAAAAAACAATGCATATTAGAACAAAGGGACACAAATCTAGATAACGAACAGGACATTAAAAGGTTCTTCGATACCTGGGCAATATTCTTAAAAATATTCTCTCCCACAGAAATAAATCATATAATTTTCCCTTTCCAACATTCAGAAATAGTTTTATTAGGAAATTGGTAAGTAGCAGGAAGGTGCTTAGGTTTTTTTTTTTTTTTCTTCCAGACGAGGGGAGGGGGAGAAACACGGTAGGGCTGAACAAGTAAATAAAACCCCAAGACATTTTTCCTTAGATAAATGTACAAGATGTAACAATACTATGAATGGTAATTAAGATAATATTAAATATATATGTTAAGCAGAATTAACATAATATTGTTTAAAGCAAGCAAGGCCATTGGGCCACATTGAGTCTTAATGGTTTTTGTAATCTTTAATTCTTCTTTTGTTTTTTATTCTCTTTTTTTCTGTACAAGATAACAAATGTATTCTGTTTTTTTGGAATTGTGTTTTGATTCAAAAATAATAAAAAAAATTGCATGTTTTATTTGAATCATGTAGTTTAATTTTGACTTTACTGTTACTTTAAAACTTCCATGTTGTTAGTTTTTCAAATCGAGCACATAACAGGGACACATATTTAAAACTCTCGAACATGCTTACTTATTTCCTCTGTTTAGTCAATTAGGACCAGATGTGACTAAAGTTGTGCATTGATCTACATATAGGAAGGAGGTAGCTGGTTTAGACACTATTTTTTATTTTTTTCAATGTCGCTGAAACATTTTAAGTTCGATGTCTCCTTAAGAATTCAGTATGCACTCACCTTTAGTGGGGTGCAAGTGTAACAAAAACAATTTTGAGAGGCTTCTATTGACTCCCATCTCTTAGAATCACCATTTGTGGGGCCCCTTATGCTGGGTTAAACAAGCAGTAAGAGACCCAATATCTAAAACCTCCTCTTTATATTCTCATATCTTTCATATTTGTGATAAAATTGAAGATAACCAAAAATGTAGATATAGATATATGTAAATATAGAGGTAAATTAAAACAACATTACAGGAAATAGGTGGAGGTTCATTCAACTGATGGTTAAAATACGCATCGGATGGTTTAAATGCTGTATCACCCTCATGCAGTATATATATATATATATATATATATATATATATTGCTACATGCATAATTTATGTCAATAATGTTGTCCTTCAAGACCTCAAGGGTAAAGTAAGTACCATAAACCAGGTCTTGCAGCCCACAGGCCCATATCAGACCTCAGATCAGACCCCTTGGTACCTCTATAAGCCACATGCCCTCACCAGATCTCAGACCAGACCACTTCAGTCCCTTTATATACCAGATGCCAATATTAGACCTCAGATAATAATCCTGTAGTCCTCTATAATCCATATGACCATATCAGATCCTTGCAATAACTTTATAATCACCATGACAATATCAAGACTTGCATTCCCTCTATAAACCTTATGTCCATATTAGACCTCATCCAACCACTGCATTAACTCTATAAGCCACATGCTCATATCAAATCTCAGGTAACACTCCTTCAGTCACTTTATATGGCATATGCCCATATTAGACTTCAAACCAATCACTTGCAGTCCCTTTATAAACCCCATGCCTATTTCAGAATTTAGTTAACACTCCTGCAGTTCCTCTTTAAATCATATTCCTATATCAGACCTATGATCAGAGCCCTGCAGTGACTCTTTAAGCATTATTGCCACATCAGAACTCAGATCTGACCCTTACAATCCTTCTACAAGCTTCATGCCACATCAGAACTCAGATTGGACTTCTGGTCCTTTAGCACTGCCAACAAGATTACCACATCAGACTTCAAAGCAGCACATTTAAATTCACACTGAGATCCTTACAAAGATTGCATTTCCTTTATAAGTTGTAATCAAAAAGTAACATTCTACCTTTATCTGACAGGGTTGTAAGTCTTTTATTTGTCTAGCACTAAATAGTAAACTATATCAGCAGGTCCAAATGGTTGAATGTGTTTGTAACCTGGATATAGCTAAGCATTCTGAGACCCTGAGATAATAGCTAAAGCCCTGTGTTTTAGAGGTCAAATCCTGAAAGTTCCCAGATCTGCCTCTAGATTACAATGACAGGAAATAATAAAAGCTGTTACAGGTCAATTTAGCTGGATTTTTACTTGTGGATCCAGTTCAAAGTAATTTGAGGCAGCAAATTCTAAGAGCAAATGCAAAATATTGTCAAGGTGACACCAGCTACAGTCTCATCAGATTATCAGAAGCAAAATGAGACAGTTTACAGCACAAGTCTAACATTTGCTCCAGGGGGAGTTTGTCAGTGTCAATATAAAATGCAAAATGTATGATAAGGAAAACATTTGTTTCACTATATAAAACATAAATTATAAATACAATGTATTAAACAGAGGTTTCAGATCCAATGTTTTAAAATCCAATTGCACCATTACTTATGTTATCCATTAATAGTTATTAATAGTTATTATATTATCACATGTTCTCTAAATGTCATACATACATAAGATGGTAGCATTTCTCCAGTGGAAAGAATATATATATAGTTATGTATAACAAATTATGCACAGATTTTTGTGACAGTAAACTGTATCATGCAGGTATATTATTACTTTACATTCTATTTTACAGTTATTTACATGTATTTAAGAAAACAAACTGTTTATGCAGTTACATTTTTTCCCTTGATGTTTTAATAGCATTGCCTACTACTTCCACATTGCTTGGTAACCATAAAGATTATAGTAGCTGCTAGTCACATCTTTGCCAATATCTCAAATTGTTGACAGCAGGAGGGAACACCTCATTATAACCCTGCTAATAAAAAGTAATTGATTTAAGGGACCTGTGACTTCTAGTACACACCTGCTGTGTAAACAAATGCTTTAACCTCTTAGTTGCCAGAGGGAATGAAAATGAGTGGCAATGCCAAAGATTATGAACAATTTAGTAAACACAAAAAAAGTACCACAATGCTCCATGTTCCATGTTGTTTATAAATTCTCTGTTGGAAGAATATCATGGCTTGCATAATATGCAAATGAACAGTAATGGGCGATATTGTGTTTGTACTATAGCTCTGCTGTAGCTGTAGTTTATGTTTAAAATACTTTGAGATATTTATACAAAATGCCCAATTATACATAGCAAGAAAACTGTGTAATATGCTTTAATTACTTATTTTGCCCCTTGAAAATCTCTAAGTATTGTGCATTTTTCAATCCTGAAAACTGAAAGAGCACAGCTGTTTTTCATTTAATTGTAACCAGGTGATTTTTTTTTTTTAGTTGATGTAAATTTGTTGTATATTTGTTGAAATTTACTGTTGAAAATATGTTGTTTTTCGGTGTTAAGAAACAGTCTAACCTACAGATACATTTTATTCGCTAACAAGTGTTTTAAAAAAAAAAAAAAAAAAAAAAGCAGTGGTTGTTGTCATACGACACTTTAAAGAATAGGTTATGAAATTTGGATGCACACATGTTTATACCTTTTATAAAGAGGGCATCTGAAATTATGGTTCACATCTCACTTGCCCTTATCAGTAGGATCCGTTGGAGGAGGTGGAATGGAAACAGCCGAAACATATTTTCCTGTGCAACTTCAGGATCTGCAGCACCAGACAGTTTCAGCCTTGTAGACTGGACAAAGCAGGGAGAAGATTTGAGAAACTAGGGAAATTTCAGGGGAATATAGAGGGCATCTGAAATTATGGTTCACATCTCACTTGCCCTTATCAGTAGGATCCGTTGGAGGAGGTGGAATGGAAACAGCCGAAACATATTTTCCTGTGCAACTTCAGGATCTGCAGCACCAGACAGTTTCAGCCTTGTAGACTGGACAAAGCAGGGAGAAGATTTGAGAAACTAGGGAAATTTCAGGGGAATATTGCCTGGTTACTTAGTAACCTGCAAGGAAAATGGGAGACCCGAGGAACAGGGCATATAACATGGAAATATTGCCTTGGTTAATTTTGAAATATGTATTATTTATAAGTATGCCCATAAAAATGTTGCACTTTCAAATACAAGTTTTAATTATAGTAAAACAACAAGGTTTATAAATCACATTCGGCTAGATTACGAGTTGTGCGTTAGGCTAAAAAAGCAGCGTTAAGAGGTCCTAACGCTGCTTTTTTACGCCCGCTGGTATTACGAGTCTTGAAGGTTTAGGGTCACCGCCCACTTTTTTGGCCTTACCGCAAAATGACACCTAAACTTCGTAAAGTCTTTTTTCTATGGGACTTCCATAGCGCTGGTATTACGAGTCTGTTCTGCGAGGCCAAAAAGTGAGCGGTACACCCTACCACGTCAAGAGTCCTAATGCATTTAAAAGTCAGTAGGTTATGAGTTTTATGGTACAACGCCGTAACATAAAACTCATAACTAAAGTGCTAAAAAGTACACTAACACCCATAAACTACCTATTAACCCCTAAACCGAGGCCCTCCCGCATCGTAAAAACACTATAATACAATTATTAACCCCTAATCTGCCACTCTGGACATCGCCGCAACTATAATAAACCTATTGACCCCTAAACCGCCGCACTCCTGCCTCACAAACATTAGTTAAATATTATTAACCCCTAATCTGCCGTCCTTAACATCGCCGCCACCTATCTACATTTATTAACCCCTAATCTGCCGCCCCCAATGTCGCCGCCACTATACTAAATGTATTAACCCCTAAACCTAAGTCTAACCCTAACCCTAACATCCCCTAACTTAAATATAATTTAAATAAATCTAAAAAAAAATTAATATTATTACCTAAATAATTCCTATTTAAAACTAAATACTTATCTTTAAAATAAACCCTAAGCTAGCTACAATATAACTAATATTTACACTGTAGCTATCTTAGGGTTTATTTTTATTTTACAGGCAAGTTTGTATTTATTTTAACTAGGTACAATAGTTACTAAATAGTTATTAACTATTTACTAACTACCTAGCTAAAATAAATACAAAAGTACCTGTAAAATAAAACCTAACCTAAGTTACAATAACACCTAACCTAACCCTACAATTAAATAAATTAACTAAATTAAAAACAATTAAATAAATTAAATTAAATTAGCTAAAGTACAACCCCCCCCCACTAAATTACAGAAAATAATAAACAAATTACAAGATATTTAAACCAATTACACCTAATCTAATAGCCCTATCAAAATAAAAAAGCCCCCAAAATAAAAAAACCCTATCCTAAACTAAACTATCAATAGCCCTTAAAAGGGCCTTTTGCGGGGCATTGCCCCAAAGAAATCAGCTCTTTTACCTGTAAAAAAAATACAAACAACCCCCCCAACAGTAAAACCCACCACCTACACAACCAACCCCCCAAATAAAATACTATCTAAAAAAGAGCTGATTTCTTTGGGGCAATGCCCCGCAAAAGGCCCTTTTAAGGGCTATTGATAGTTTAGTTTAGGCTAGGTTTTTTTTTTTATTTTGCAGGGGCTTTTCTATTTTGATAGGGCTATTAGATTAGGAGTAATTAGTTTAAATATCTTGTAATTTGTTTATTATTTTCTGTAATTTAGTGTTTGTTTGTTTTTTGTACTTAATTTAATTTAATTGATTTAATTGTTTTTAATTTAGTTAATTTATTTAATTGTAGGGTTAGGTTAGGTGTTATTGTAACTTAGGTTAGGTTTTATTTTACAGGTACTTTTGTATTTATTTTAGCTAGGTAGTTATTAAATAGTTAATAACTATTTAATAACTATTGTACCTAGTTAAAATAAATACAGACTTGCCTGTAAAATAAAAATAAACCCTACGTATTTAGTTTTAAATTGGAATTATTTAGGTAATAATATTAATTTTTATTTAGATTTATTTAAATTATATTTAAGTTAGGGGGTGTTAGGGTTAGACTTAGGTTTAGGGGTTAATACATTTATTATAGTGGAGGGGACGTTGGGGGTGGCAGATTATGGGTTAATAAATGTAGGTAGGTGGCGGCAATGTTAGGGGCTGCAGATTAGGGGTTAATAATATTTAACTAATGTTTGCGAGGCGGGAGTGAAGTGGTTTGGGGTTAATATGTTTATTATAGCGGCGGGAACGTTGGGGGCGGCAGATTAGGGGTTCATAAGTATAATGTAGGTGGCGGTGGTGTCCGGAGCGGCAGATTACGGGTTAATAAGTGTAAGATTAGGGGTGTTTAGACTCGGGGTTCATGTTTGGATGTTAGGTGTAAACATAAAATGTGTTTCCCAATAGGAATCATTAGGGCTGCGTTAACGAGTTTTACGCTGCTTTTTGGCAGGTGTTAGGCTTTTTCTCAGCCGGCTCTCCCCGTTAATTCCTATGGGGAAATCGTGCACGAGTATGTACGACCAGCTCACCACTGACTTAAGCAGCGCTGGTATTGCAGTGTGGTAAGGAACACAATTTTGCTCACTGCTCACTTCTTGTCTTTTAACGCTGGGTTTGTAAAAACCCGTAATACCAGCGCTGCAGGTAAGTGAGCGGTGAGACAAAACTGCTCGTTAGCACAGCACAACTCAAAACGAAAAACTCTTAATCTAGCCGATAGCATGCTGTTTTCACCCATGTGATGCGTTTGCAGCTGTATCAAACTGTTTTAGTAGGACTGCATTTTTATTACACATTCTAACACCCTACTCGCACACAAACCCAAACAATAATTTCCCTATTAATGTTGTGTGAGGTAACAACTTTTGGAAGAAATTTAAAATATGTCCACAAAAGCTTTAGCTTGATGAAAAAGGTTAAGACTCCAAGGGGGAGAAATAGGCCTAATAACAGATTAAGTCCGGATTAAAGCCTGAAGAAAACAATGAACATCAGGAAGGTTAGCAATCTTCCAATGAAATAATACAGAAAGAGCAGAAATGTGTCCTTTCAAAGAACTGTCAATTAAAACCTTTGTCTAAAACGTTCTGTAAAAACTGAAGAATCCTAGGAATTCCAAAAGAATGCCAGGAATAAACATGGGTAGTACACCATGAAATATAAATTTTCCAAATTTTATGGTAGATCTTCCTAGAAACAGGCTTATGGGCCTGAATTATAGTGTTAATCACAGAGTCAGCGTGTGTTCAATTTCCATGCCATTAAGTTTAGAGACTTTAGATCTGGATGGAAGAAGGGACATTGAGACAGAAGGAAGAGGCCACTGTGGGCAACTGGACATTCGTACCAGGTCCGCATACCAAATCCTTTGAGGACATGCTGGGGCTATTAGGATCACAAATGACTGTTCCAATTTTATTTTGGAAATCACTCTGGAGAGCAGGGTCAGAGGGGGGATTATATAAGCAGGCTGGAAAGACCAGGGTACTGCTAAAACATCCAATACCTCTGCCTGAGGATCACTGGACCTCGCAAGGTACCTGGGAAGTTTGTTGTTCAAACGAGAGGCCATTAGATCTATTTCTGATAAGCCCCAGTGTTTTACAATCAGAGAGCACACATCTTGGTGGAGAGACCACTCTCCTGGATGTAAGGACTGACGACTGAGGTAGTCTGCCTCCCAGTTGTCTACACCTGGGATGTGAATGGCAGTGATGAGGCAGGAATAGGTTTCTGCCCAAGAAAGGATTAGAGATACTTATATTGTGGCGAGGGAACTTCAAGTTACCCCTTGATGATTGACATAAGCTACTGCCATAATATTGTCTGTCTGAAAACAGAGATAATGCTTAATTTTCAATAGAGGCCAAGCCTTAATGGCCCTAAAGAGTGCATGGAGTTCCAAAACATTGTTAACCTTGCCTCCCGAGGATTCCAAGCCCCTTGTGCTGTCAGGGACCCCAGACTGCTCCCCAACCTGAAAGACCTGCATCTGGGGTGATCACAGACCAGGTAGGATGAGCAAAAGAAGCCTTCTGAGTAATAGACTGGTGATTCAGCCACCAAGTAATAGATAGGTGTGTGTTGGGATCTATGAATATCTCCTGAGATATCTGAGTATAATCCTTGCACCACTGGGGCAGCATACAAAGCTGAAGAGGTCTTATGTGAAATCGAGCAAATGGAATAGAGTCTGAAGCTGCAATCATGAGGCCTATTACTTCCATACACAGAGTCACTGAAGGAAACGAGAGAGACTGAAGGTTCAGACAAGCTTATATCAATTTTATAAATCTCTTTTCAGTCAGAGGTAGAGTCATGGACACTGAATCTTTATGGAAACCTAAAAATGTGACCTTTGTCTAAGGAATCAAGAAACTTTTAGTTGAATTTATCCTCCAACCATTTCTTTGAAGAAAAAACAACAGTTGTTTTGTGTGAGATTCTGCTACTACCAAGATATTGTCCAGGTATGGAAATACCACAATACCCTGAGCTCTGATTACATATAAAAGTGCACTGAGAACCTTGTAAATATTCTTGGAGCTGTAGCTAGACCAATGGAAGAGCCACAAACTGATAATGCTTTCCTAGAAAAGAAAATCTCAGAAACTGGTAATGTTCTGGGTGAATTGAGATGTAACGGTAAACATCCTGTAAATGTATTGTGGACATAAAGTGACCTTGTTGAACAAAAGGCAGAATAGTCCTGATTGTTTCCATTTTGAAAGTTGGTATTCTTACAAATTTGTTTAGAGTTTTCAGATCCAGAATTGGTCTGAAAGAATCTTTCTTCTTTGGTATGAAGAGATTTGAATAACATCCAATCTCCTGTTCTATCAAAGGAACTGGAACAATTACCCCCATATTTTCCAGATCTGAGACAGATTGTAGAAAAGCCTGAGCTTTCATTGGATGTTTTGGAATATGGGTGAGAAAGAACCTTCCTGTGGGAGGTCTAAGTGAGAATCCAATTCGATATCCCTGAGAAACAATGTTTTGAATGAAGGGGTTTTGGACAGATTGTAACCAAGCATTTTGAAAAGTTTTAATCTGCCCCCTACCAGTAATACTGGGTTTGGTGCTATACCTTTAGAGGCTGGATTAGATTTATTTTTCTGTTGGGATTTGTTACAATTTGAAGTGGGTCTCCAGACTGAGCAAGAGGGTTTAAGGGAGAAGTCATTTTTCTTTTCTCTATTCTGACAAAGGAACGAACATTATGGGAACTTTCAATTTCCCTTTGGACTTTTTGTCTTGAGAAAGAAAAGCTTGTTTACCTCCAGTAATAGTAGAAATTAAAGAATCCAGTTGAGACCCAAACAATTTCTTTCCTTGGAAAGAAAGGTACAATAATCTAGTTTTAGACCACGTGCCAGGATTTAATATTTAAAAACATGCTTTTGATGTTAATTATCATAATATCAAATACTACATAATACTGCTGTGCAAGACTGGTTAACCAGAAAGTAGAAGCAGCAGCTATGTCAGCAATAGATATAGCTGGCCTTAGTAAATAGCCAGTATGTAGAAATGCCCTTCTTAAATAAGATTTATGTTTTCTATCTAAAGGGTCTTTAAAAGAAGTACTGTCTTCTAGAGGAATAATAGTGCATTTAGCTAGAGTGGAAATGGCCCCATCAACTTTGAGAACCATTTCCCATAACTCCAATTTAGCAGCAGGTAATGGAATCCCTTGAAGAGGGATTAAAAGAGAAACCTGGCTTAGACCATTCCTTAGCAATCATATCAGAGACAGCATCAGGTATAGGGAACATCTCAGGGAGATTGACAACAGTTTTATATACTGAATTTAAATGATTACAGGGTTTATCATCAGAAGGTCTAGCTTCTTCAATCCCTAAAGTGACAAAACTTCCTTCAAAAGAGAAGGAATATGTTCAATTTTAAATAAAAATAAAATATTATCAGGTTCTATGTCCGATGAGGAAGCCTCATCATTTGAAGATACTTCAGTATTTTATAGGTCAGTACTTATATTACTAGTAGAAGGTAATATCTGAACTGACCTTTCTTGCTTATTTGAAGGTGGTAATGCAGCCAGGGCCTTCATAATGGCAGTAGCAATAAACTTTTTCATTGCTGGAGGTTCGCCATCTGCATCCATCTGTAAGGATGAGACAGTAGGTGCATTAGTAGGTGAATTTAGAAACATCATTAGCGTGATTGGTATGCAATAAAAAGTCTAAGCATGAGTCACATAAATGAGCTGAAGAAGCTACTTCAGCTGTTTTACAATAAGAACACTTAGATTTGGTAGAAAAGTATTCAGTAGACTCAGTTCCTATGGTAATTATAGGGACAGATTGGTGCTGCTCCATTATAGCAAAAGTAAAAAAGATGCAATAATTACTATTATTACCCCATTAAGGCAAGCTTTTTGAGAGCAAAAAAAGTCTCCTTTATATATTGTTGCAAGGACGTTAAAGCGCTAAGCAAAGTGTAGTCTAGGTAAGCAGTTAATGTCAGTTTGTGCAATTCTCAAAGCTGAATTTATAGAAAAAAAGCACGCTAAAGTGCGCATCAGCTGAGGCGTCCTGAAGTGTGCCTAATAGGGACGCATGATTCCAATTGTAACAGCGTTATTTTGGCGCTAAAAAATATTTCTATAGAAGCACGCTCTAAACGTGAAAAGAGGCTCATGAATACAACAAACGTAAGTGCACTGGTTTCAACGCGCACCTGTGATTCTAACAGCGTAAGATGCTGCACGAACCCGACGAATACAACCCGCACTGCTTTTAAGGCCTTAAAAAATTTTGCCACAAAAATAACAACTTGCAAGGGGAATAGTAAGAATTTGTCCCAGGGCCATACATACACATAGATATACATAGTTAAACTTTCCAACAAATTTAAAAGTACCCATAAACAAAGCTATGAGTGTATATTAAAAAATATAAAATATACTTACCCATAGACACTCATCCACTTAGTAGCAGATAGCCAAACCAGTACTGAAACATATCAGCAGAGGTAATGGAATAGGAGTATAACGTCAATCTGTAAAGGGAGGAAGAAGATGAGTCTCTGTGACCGAATTTACAGAATGTTCATAGGGATTTCCTGTGAGGCCAAAGCATAGCATCTTGAGGCAGTACTCCCTTCACATCACATCCCTCTGACAAGCACTGTACTCTTAGGGGAACAGGGCTTCAATATGTTCTGAAGCGCCTTTCACTGAAGAAATCAAGCACATCGTTATGTTTCAACCACCTCCAACAGAGGCAAAGTTTAAAACTAAGGTATGAGTGAGGCGGGGGTGGTTTATAGGCTTTTGAGGTTTGGGAAACTTTGCCTCCTCCTGGTAGGTATGTATATCCCATACGCAACAGCTTGTGGACTCTCACCACTTATATGAAAGAAATATAAATATTTCACATTCCAATGTTCTGCACATAGCAGAATATGTTCTATTTATGAATAAATAAATATTTCTATATGTATATATATATATCCCCATAGTGACCAGAGCACTTTTCCATTTTCTGTCCGTTTGGGACCAAGGCTATTTTTACATTTTTGCGGTGTTTGTGTTTAGCTGTAATTTTCTTCTTACTCATTTACTGTACCCACACATATTATATACCGTTTTTCTCGCCATTAAATGGACTTTCTAAAGATACCATTATTTTCATCATATCTTATAATTTACTATAAAAAAAATTATAAAATATGAGGAAAAAATGGAAAAAAAACACACTTTTTCTAACTTTGACCCCCAAAATCTGTTACATATCTAAAACCACCAAAAAACACCCATGCTAAATAGTTTCTAAATTTTGTCCTGAGTTTAGAAATACCCAATGTTTACATGTTCTTTGCTTTTTTTGCAAGTTATAGGGCCATAAATACAAGTAGCACTTTGCTATTTCCAAACCATTTTTTTCCAAAATTAGCGCTAGTTACATTAGAACACTGATATCTTTCAGGAATCCCTGAATATCCCTTGACAAGTATATATTTTTTTTTAGTAGACATCCCAAAGTATTGATCTAGGCCAATTTTGGTATATTTCATACCACCATTTCACCGCCAAATGCGATCAAATACAAAAAATTGTTCACTTTTTCACAAATTTTTTCACAAACTTTAGGTTTCTCACTGAAATCATTTACAAACAGCTTGTGCAATTATGGCATAAATTGTTGTAAATTCCTCTCTGGGATCCCCTTTGTTCAGAAATAGCACACATATATGGCTTTGGCGTTGCTTTTTGGTAATTAGAAGGCCGCTAAATGCCACTGCGCACCACAAGTGTATCATGCCCAGCAGTTAAGGGGTTAATTAGGGAGCTTTTAGGGAGCTTGTAGGGTTAATTTTAGCTTTAGTGTAGTGTAGTAGACAACCCCAAGTATTGATCTAGGCACATTTTGGTATATTTCATGCCACCATTTCACCGCCAAATGCGATCAAATTAAAAAAAAACGTAAAATTTTTCACAATTTTAGGTTTCTCACTGAAATCATTTACAAACAGCTTGTGCAATTATGGCACAAATGGTTGTAAATGCTTGTCTGGGATCCCCTTTGTTCAGAAATAGCAGACATATATGACTTTGGCGTTGCTTTCTGGTAATTAGAAGGCCACTAAATCCTGTTGCGCCTCACACGTGTATTATGGCTAGCAGTGAAAGGGTTAATTAGGGAGTTTGTAGTGAGCTTGCAGGGTTAATTTTAGCTTTAGTGTAGAGATCAGCCTCCCATCTGACACATCCCACCCCCTGATCCCTCCCAAACAGCTCCCTTCCCTCCCCCACCCCACAATTGTCCCCGCCATCTTAAGTACTGGCAGAAAGTCTGCCAGTACTAAAATAAAAGGGTTTTTAAAAAAAAAATGAATTTTTTTTTAGCATATTTACATATGCTACTGTGTAGGATCCCCCCCTTAGCCCCCAACCTCCCTGATCCCCCCCAAAACCGCTCTCTAACCCTCCCCTCTGCCTTATTGGGGGCCATCTTGGGTACTGGCAGCTGTCTGCCAGTACCCCGTTTACAATAAAAAGTGCTTTTTTGGGGTTTTTTTTTGTTTTTTTCTGTAGTGTAGCTTCCCCCAACCCCCCACCCCCCACAAACAAACCCCCACCACCTTGCTGATTGTTTGGATTTTATTTTGTATTATATTTTTTATATCCCCATTTTCTGCAGTGTAGCGGTTCCCACCCGCTCCCTCCCCGTGCACGCGCCCGCCCCCACCCTCCCGTGCACGCGCGCGCGCCCGTGCGCGCCCCCAGCCACCCCCGCCCACGATCCCGCCCCCCTTCAGATCCACATGGCCATCGATGGCCGCCACCCGCCTCCCGGTCCGGCTCCCACCCACCAACGCAGGTAGCCACCGATCTCCGGTGCAGAGAGGGCCACAGAGTGGCTCTCTCTGCACCGGATGACTTAAAAAGGTTATTGCAGGATGCCTCCATATCGAGGCATCACTGCAATAACCGGAAAGCAGCTGGAAGCGAGCAGGATCGCTTCCAGCTGCTTTCCACACTGAGGACGTGCAGGGTACGTTCTCAGGCATTAACTGCCTTTTTTCTGAGGACGTACCCTGCACGTCCTCAGTCGTTAAGGGGTTAAATATATATATATATATATATATATATATATATATATATATAGGTATAGAAATATACAGATACATATACATATATAAATATATATTTATAAATACTTAGAAAATATTCTCCTATGTGCAGAACATTGGAATGTGACATATTTACAGTAAATACACAGTATCACACTTTATTAAATATGAATATTGCATAAATATTTTTCTACATGTTTTCATCTACTGCAAAGGGCTCCTATGCACTTATATATATATGTTTTTATGTGTATATATATGTTTGTAAATACATATATACACATAAAAATACATAAATACATATGTACACACACACACACACACATATATATATATATATATATATATATATATATATATGCGCATACAATTACATATTTAGAGATGTATATGTATTTATCTTTATGTTAAAGCCCTTTGCTTGCCATTTTTTTCTAACACCTGAGATCTCATATCTTTGAGACCTTATAACTTTTTTATGAATTTTTTTTTAAATAATTTTTATTAGATGGTGTTATTATGAGTGTAACTATATTTTGTAATATATTTTTGATGTGTTTTGTGCATATATTTTGTTTCCCAAAACAGTTAACCAGAGCTCTGAGGTTGTGCTAACCCAACTATCATTAAAGAGATAGTAAACACCAAAAATGTTATTGCTTAAAAAGATAAATAATCCCTTTATTTACCATTGTCCAGTTTTGCAAATCAACACTGTTATATTAATATACTTTTCACCTATGTAATAACCTTGTACCTAAGCCTCTTCAATTAGCCTCCTTATCTCAGATCTTTTGACAGACTTGCATTTCAGGCAATTAGTGCTGACTCTTAAATAACTCCACATACGTGAGCACAATGTTATCTATATAAAACACATGAACTAATGCCCTCTAGCTGTGAAAAACTGTCAAATGCATTCAGATAAGAGGCGGCCTTCAAGGACTTAGAAATTAGCATATTATTAACTAAGAATACCAAGAGAACAAATTTGATGATAAAAGTAAGTTAGAAAGTTGGAAAGTTGTTTAAAATTGCATGCCCTATCTGAATCATGAAAGTTTAATTTGGACTTTATTATCCCTTTAACTTCAATTATGCTCAAGCAATCGCATTTACTTTCAATTTGTAATTAGAGCGGAAAACCCAACACCCGCAAACACCTGCAATAAACCCCTTTTTGAGCTGATTGCAGCTAGTTCTTGGGGACCCAGAATCAATGAGGTTGTTGTGAATGCTGGATGATGATTTCACGTTTTCTATCCTTGTGGAGGGAAATGTTCTCACATCTATACCACAAAGAATGTATCAAATTTATTTTCACGTTACTGGGATGAAAACTAAATTTATACTTACCTGATAAATTACTTTCTTTTACGATATGTCGAGTCCACAGATTTCATCCTTACTTGTGGGATATTAACCTCCTGCTAACAGGAAGTGGCAAAGAGCACCACAGCAGAGCTGTATATATAGCCCCTCCCCTTCCCCTCCACCCTCAGTCATTCGGCCGAAGGTATAGGAAGAGAAAAAGGAAAGGCTAAAAGGTGCAGAGGTGACTGAAGTTTACAAAATATATAAAGAAAAACTGTCTTAAAAAGAAGTTTACAAAATATATAAAGAAAAACTGTCTTAAAAAGAACAGGGTGGGCCGTGGACTTGTCATATCGTAAAAGAAAGTAATTTATCAGGTAAGCATAAATTTAGTTTTCTTTTACAAAGATATGACGAGTCCACGGATTTCATCCTTACTTGTGGGAAACCAATACCAAAGCAATAGGACACGGATGAAAGGGAGGGACAAGACAGGAACCTAAACAGAAGGCACCACTGCTTGAAGAACCTTTCTCCCAAAAATAGCCTCAGAAGAAGCAAAAGTATCAAATTTGTAAAATATGGAAAAAGTTTGAAGGGACGACCAAGTCGCAGCCTTACAAATCTGTTCAACAGATGCATCGCTTTGTGGAAGCCACAGCCCTAGTAGAATGAGCCGTAATTCTTTCAGGAGGCTGCTGTCCAGCAGTCTCATATGCCAGGCGGATGATACTTCTCAGCCAAAAAGAAAGAGAGGTAGCCGTAGCTTTCTGACCCTTACGCTTTCCAGAATAAACAATGAATAAAGAAGAAGATTGACGGAAATCCTTAGTTGCCTGTAAGTAAAACTTTAAGGAACGGACCACATCCAAATTGTGCAACATACGCTCCTTCTTAGAAGAAGGGTTAGGACATAGGAAAGGAACAACAATTTCCTGATTCATATTCTTATTTGAAACAACCTTAGGAAGGAAACCAGGTTTGGTACGTAATACCACCTTATCAGGATGAAAAATGAGATAAGGGTAGTCACACTGTAGCACTGAAAGTTCAGAAACTCTTTGAGCAGAAGAAAAAGCAACTAAAAACAGAACTTTCCAGGATAACAATTTGATATCCATGGAATGCAAGGTACATTTGCCAAACGTTTGTGAAACAGAATTGACAAAGCTGAAATTTGTCCCCTTAAGGAACTTGCTGATAACCCTTTCTCCAATCCTTCTTGGAGAAAAGACAGAATCCTAGGAATCCTAACTTTACTCCATGAGTAACTCTTGGATTCACACCAATAAAGATATTTACACCATATCTTATGATAGATTTTTCTAGTGACAGGCTTTCTAGCCTGTATCAAAGTATTGATGACCGAATCAGAGAATCCTCGCTTCGAAAAAATCAAGCGTTCAATCTCCACGCAGTCAGCTGCAGAGAAATTAGATTTGGATGTTGGAAAGGACCTTGAATGAGAATGTCCTGTCTCAATGGAAGTTTCCACGGTGGCAGAGAGGACATGTCCACTAGATCCGCATACCAAATCCTGCATGGCCATGCAGGCGCTATCAGGATCACTGAAGCTCTCTTCTGTTAGATTCGAGCAATCACGCGTGGAAGAAGAGGAAACAGTGGAAACACATAAGCTATCCTGAACAACCAAGGCACTGCCAAGGCATCTATCAGTTCAGCCTGAGGATCCCTTGACCGGGATCCGTATCTTGGAAGCTTGGCATTCTGTAGAGATGCCATCAAATCCAATTCTGGTCTGCCCCATCTGAGAATCAATGAGGCAAATACCTTCGGGTGAAGTCTGCCGACTTAGAAAATCTGCTTCCCAGTTCTCTACTCCTGGGATGTAGATCACTGACAGATGACAAGAGGGGGTCTCCGCCCAACTTATTATCTTGGATACCTCTATCATCGCTAAGGAACTCCTTGTTCCCCCCTGATGATTGATATATGCCACAGTCGTGATGTTGTCCGACTGGAATCTGATGAATTTGGCTGAAGCCAACTGAGGCCATGCCTGAAGACTCCACTTGAGTCCAAACACCCTGAGCCTTCAGGGAGTTCCAAACTGCACCCCAGCCCAGAAGGCTGGCATCTGTTGTCACTATCACCCACGAGGGTCTGCGGAAACAAGTCCCTTGGGACAGATGATGCGGCGACAACCATCAAAGAAGAGAGTTTCTGGTCTCTTGATCCAGATTTATCTGAGGAGATAAATCTGCATAATCCCCATTCCACTGTCCGAGCATGCACAGTTGCATTGATCTGAGATGAAAGCGAGCAAATGGAACGATGTCCATTGCCGCTATCTTTAATCCAATTACCTCCATACACTGAGCCACTGATGGCCGAGGAATGGACTGAAGTGCTCGGCAAGTATTTAGAATCTTTGATTTTCTGACCTCGGTCAGAACATTTTTCATGGCTACCGAGTCTATCAGAGTTCCCAAGAAAGGAACCCTTGTCTGTGGGACAAGTGAACTCTTCTCTATGTTCACCTTCCAGCTGTGGGTTCTCAGAAAAGACAACACTGTGTCCGTTTGAGAGTTTGTCAGATGATATGTTGATGCCTGAATCAGAATATCGTCCAGATAAGGCACCACCGCTATTCCTCGCGGTCTGAGAACCGCCAAAAGAGACCCTAGAACCTTTGTGAAGATTCTGGATGCTGTGGCCAACCCGAAAGGAAGAGCCACAAACTAAAAATGTTTGTCCAAGAAGGCAAACCTTAGAAACCGATGATGATCCTTGTGGATTGGAATATGAAGGTAAGCATCCTTTAAATCCATGGTAGTCATATATTGACCCTCCTGGATCATTAGTAAGATTGTTCGTATAGTCTCCATCTTAAACGATGGGACTCTGAGAAACTTGTTTAGACACTTTTGATCTAAAATGGGTCTGAAAGTTCCCTCTTTTTTGGGAACCACAAATAGGTTTGAGTAAAACCCCTGTCCCTGTTCCAATTTTGGAACTGGACAAATTACTCCCATAGTAGAAAGGTCTTTTACACAGTGTAAGAACGCCTCTTTTTATCTGGTTTGCAGATAACTTTGAAAGATGAAATCTCCCTCTTGGGAGAAAGTCCTTGAATTCCAATTGATAACTGTGGGTCACTATCTCTAGTGCCCAGGGATCCTGAACATCTCTTGCCCAAGCCTGAGCAAAGAAAGAGAGTCTGCCCCTACTAGATCCAGTCCCGGATTGGGGGCCGCCCCTTCATGCTGTTTTAGGAGCAGCAGGGGGCTTTTTGGATTGTTTACCCTTATTCCAGTTCTGATTAGGTCTCCAGACTGACTTAGATTGGGTAAAATTCCCTTCCTGCTTTGAGGAAGAAGAAGAAGCGGGGGGTCCTCCTTTAAAGTTCCAAAAGGATCGAAAATTATTCTGTTTACCCCTCATTTTAACCGATTTATCCTGAGGTAGGGCATGGTCTTTACCTCCTGTAATATCAGAAATGATTTCCTTCAATTCTGGCCCGAAAATTGTCTTACCTTTAAAGGGAATAGCTAAAAGCTTATGTTTTGATGACACATCAGCAGACCAAGATTTGAGCCACAATGCCCTACGTGCTAAAATAGCAAATCCTGCATTTTTTGCCGCTAATTTAGCAATTTGAAAAGCAGCATCAGTAATAAAAGAATTAGCTAGCTTGAGAGCCTTAATTCTATCTAAGATGTCATCTAATGGAGTCTCAACCTTAAGAGACTCTTCTAGAGCCTCAAACCAAAAAGCTGCTGCAGTAGTTACTGGAACAATGCAAGCCGTAGGTTGTAAAAGAAACCCCTGATTAACAAATAATCTCTTTAGAAGACCCTCTAATTTCTTATCCATAGGGTCTTTGAAAGCACAACTATCCTCATTGGGTATAGTAGTACGCTTAGCTAGGGTAGATTTGCCATATCAGATACCATTTGCCATGAGTCCCGAATGGTATCTGATATGGAAAACATTTTCTTAAAATTAGGAGGGGGAGAAAACGGTATACCTGATCTATCCCATTCCTTTCTAATGATTTCCGAAATTCTCTTAGGAACTGGAAAAACATCAGTGTAAGTAGGTACTTCCAAATATTTATCCATTTTACACAATTTCTCTGGAGGAATCACAATAGGGTCACAATCATCCAGAATCGCTAAAACCTCCCTAAGTAACAGGTGGAGGTGTTCAAGCTTAAATTTAAATGATATAGCATCTGAATCTGTCTGAGGCAAAACATTCCCTGAATCAGAAATTTCACCCTCAGACAGTAATTCCCTGATCCCCAACTCAGAGCACTGTGAGGGAACATCGGAAATAGCTAATAAAGCATCCGAGGATTCAGTATTTACATTAATACTTGACCTACTGCGTTTACCCTGCAACACTGGTAATTTAGACAATACCTCTGTAAGGGTAGTTGACATAACTGCAGCCATCTCCTGCAGAGTAAAGGAATTTGACGCACTAGAAGTACTAGGCGTCGCCTGTGTGGGCGTTAAAGGTTGTGACACTTGGGGAGAATTGGATGGCATATCCTGATTCTCTTCAGACTGAGAATCATCCATAGGCACACTTACTTTATTTAAAATATGCTTTTTACATTGTAAAGCCCTTTCAGTACAAAAGTTACACAATGTTAGAGGGGGTTGCACAATAGCTTCTAAACACATAGAACAATGAGAAACCTCAATGTCAGACATGTTGAACAGACTAGTAATACCACAAAAGTCATTTAAACACTTATTTTCAGCATAAAATAAACATTAGAAAAAACGTGTACTGTGCCTTTAAGAAAAGAAAAAATGCACAAAAAACGTTAATTTAACTTAATATCGTTGGTTAATCCAAATTTTACTGCACCCAGAAGCAAGGGCAGAAATAAGGTTTTAGAAGTACTTATATCAACATCTAGTCAAAAGATAGATAAAAAATACCCTCTGCGCCTACCTGCCCCCAGAGTACTTCGAATCAAGTTTCCAACCCTTCAGACCAGCTACACAGTCCAGGAGCCACCAAGGGGTCGATCCGATAAAAATCGTCGCCCGCAAAAGCTGGCGACGCCAATATTTGCGTGGGTTTGGTATCCTATATACGGCGTAACCTAGAAGTTACGCGCGTATATTTCTGCCGTCGCCCGTAGTTTTTTGGGCCATAGGCAGGTATACCAAACCCGCGCAGTTTGGTATCCAATATACAGCGTAAGGACTTATGTGGCGAAAATGGAGAAATCTTACTCCATTTTAAACTCGCCACAAAAAGCAGCCGTAAGAAGCCTTACGCTGACTATTGGAGCCCCGTAACTCTCTAAACTAGCTGCTAAATAAACCTAACACCTAACACATGCGCAATGTCTATCTACCTGTCAACCGCGATCTGCTAAATAAAACCTAACACCTAACGCATGCGCAATGTCTATCTACCTGTCAACCGCGATCTGCTAAATAAAACCTAACACCTAACGCATGCGCAATGTCTATCTACCTGTCAACCGCGATCCCCCGCCGCAATCCCTAATAAAATATTTAACCCCTAAACCGCCGCCATCTACATAATCTAACCCCTACTGTGAGCCCCTAAAACCGCCGCCATCTACCTTATATATCCCCTAATCTGACCCCTTACACCGCCGCCACCTATATAAAAATTATTAACCCCTAATCGAATCCCCCTATACCGCCGCCAGCTATATTAATATTATTAACCCCTAATCTAATCCCCCTAAAATAATTATCTCTATTACCAGCCCTTAAAAGGGCCTTTTGCGTGGCATTGCCCCAAAGTAACAGCTCTTTTGCCAGCCCTTAAAAGGGCTTTTTGCGGGGAATGCCCCAAAGTAACAGCTCTTTTGCCAGCCCTTAAAAGGGATTTTGGCGGGGCTTTGTCACAAAGTAAACTGCTCTTTTGCCTACAATCTACATCCCCCTACACCGCGGCCACCTATAATAAATGTATTAACCCCTAATCTAATCCCCCTACACCGCCGCCAGCTATATTAACTATATTAACCCTAATTATATTAGGGTTAATATAGTTAATATAGTTATTATATTATATATATTAACTATATTAACCCTAATTATATTAGGGTTAATATAGTTAATATCGTTATTATATTATATATATATTAAGTATATTAACCCTATCTAACTCTAACATCCAAACTAAACTCTTATTAAAATAAATCTAATATTAATATTATTAATTAAAATATTCATATTTAAATCTAAATACTTACCTATAAAATAAACCCTAAGATAGCTACAATATAATTAATAATTACACTGTAGCTATGTTAGGGTTTATATTTATTTTACAGGTAAATTGTTAATTATTTTTACTAGGTATAATAGCTATTAAATAGTTATGAACTATTTAATAGCTACCTAGTTAAAATAATTACCCAATTACCTGTAAAATAAATCCTAACCTAAGTTACAAATACACATACACTATCAATAAATTAAATAAACTACAAATATCTATCTAAAAATACAATTAAATAAACTAAACTAAATTACAAAAAATAAAAAACACTAAATTACAAAAAATAAAAAAAAATTACAAGATTTTTAAGCTAATTACACCTATTCTAAGCCCCCTAATAAAATAATAAACCCCCAAAATAAAAAAAATCCCTACCCTATTCTAAATTAAAAATAGTTCAAAGCTCTTTTACCTTACCAGCCCTTAAAAGGGCCTTTTGTGGGGGCATGCCCCAAAGAAAACTGCTATTTTGCCTGAAAAAAAAACACAATACCACCCCCCAACATTACAACCCACCACCCACATACCCCTAATCTAACCCAAACCCCCCTTAAATAAACCTAACACTACCCCCCTGAAGATCTCCCTACCTTGTATTCACCCCGCCGGGCAGAACTCTTCATCCGATCCGGGCGATGTCCAATCAAGCGGCAAAGAAGAATTCTTCATCCCGGCGATGTTTTTCTCCAAGCGGCAGCAAAGTCTTCATCCATCCGCCAGCATCTTCTATCAAGCGGCATCTTGAATCTTCTCTCCACCGACGCGGAGCATCCATCCCGACCGACGACTGAACGATGAATGAGGTACCTTTAAATGACGTCATCCAAGATGGCGTCCGTCGAATTCTGATTGGCTGATAGGATTCTATCAGCCAATCGGAATTAAGGTAGAAAAATCTGATTGGCTGATTGAATCAGCCAATCAGATTCAAGTTCAATCCGATTGGTTGAACCAATCATATAATAAATGTATTAACCCCTAATCTAATCCCCCTACACCACCGCCAGCTATATTAACTATATTAACCCTAATAGGAATATTTTAATTAATGATATTAATATTAGATTTATTTTAATAAGAGTTTAGTTAGGATGTTAGAGTTAGATAGGGTTATTATACTTACTATATATATAATATAATAACGATATTAAATATATTAACCCTAATATAATTAGGGTTAATATAGTTAATATATATAATATAATAACTATATTAACTATATTAACCCTAATATAATTAGGGTTAATATAGTTAATATAGCTGGCGGTGGTATAGGGGGATTAGATTAGGGGTTAATACATTTATTATAGGTGGCCGCGGTGTAGGGGGATGTAGATTGTAGGCAAAAGAGCAGTTTACTTTGTGACAAAGCCCCGCCAAAAGCCCTTTTAAGGGCTGGCAAAAGAGCTGAATTCTTTGGGGCATGCCCCGCAAAAAGCCCTTTTAAGGGCTGGCAAAAGAGCTGTTACTTTGGGGCAATGCCACGCAAAAAGCCCTTTTCAGGGCTATTTGTAGGGTTAGACTTAGGTTTAGTGGTAGGGATAGTTTAGTATTTTAGGGGTTAAATAATTTAATATAGATGGCGGCGGGGTAGGGGGATTAGATTAGGGGTTAAATAATTTAATATAGATAGCGGCGGGGTAGGGGCTCACTTTAGGGGGTAGGTAAGGTAGATGGCGGCGGTGTTAGGGGCTCACTTTAGGGGGTAGGTAAGGTAGATGGCGGCGGTGTTAGGGGCTCACTTTAGGGGGTTATAGATTTAATATAGCTGGCGGCGGTTTAGGGGTTAATAACTTTATTAGGTAGCGGCGGGCTCCGGGAGCGGCGGTTTAGGGGTTAATACATATTTTATTGTTAGGATAGTGAGGGGGGATAGCGGATAGAGGGTTAGACGTGTCGGGCTATGTTAGGGAGGCGTGTTAGACAGTGCGGGTGATTTAGACTTTAGTCAGGTTTTGTAGGCGCCGGCAGTTTCTAACGTGCCGTAAGTCACTGGCGACGGCAGAAATTTGTACTTGCGCAGATTTCTGGACATCGCTGGTTTATCCGACTTACGGCACGTTAGCATCTGACTGCGCCGTATATGGGATAGCTCGAGTTGCGAGCTGAAACTGCGGGTGATGCGGGTTCCCTAGCTTGCGCCGCAAACTACGATCTATATCGGATCGCGCCCCAAGTTACTGTTTGCTGCTACTAAGCCTGAAGAAAGTACGCCAAAATAGGCTCCGACCCCTTAAGGTCAAAAGTCGGAGTAGGCCCAAACAACACCACATGGGAATGTGGTTTTGCACTAAAGTAGAAATACACACACAATACAACCCTCAAGCATAAAACCAATAAGTTTTAAGTGCCAAAAATAAAAAACATTAAACATCGTTTTTTACATTGTCTCCCATGTCACATAATGCCCAAATATCAACTAATGATAAATATAATATAGGAACTCCAGTAGCACCACTCTTATTAAAATAGGTTTTACTGCTTACCCCATCCCCATACAGGGAAATAATGCCAGCCAGTTCTGATACACCAAGTCTCCTCAGAACAAAAAGGCTGCACATACCTTAATGCTGCTTGTAGCATGAAACCGGTCTCCACACTGAAGATGTCTCATGGTTACCTTCAGAAGTCTTGTGGGAACCAGCGTGGATCTTAGTTACAAATGCTAAGATCATCAAACCTCAGGGCAGAAATCTTCTTCCATATCCCCCTGAGGAAAATAGTACGACCGGTACCATTTAAAATAAAAAACTTCTTGATTGAAGAAACTAAAACTAACACCTCACTTTACCATGTCTTCCTAGTATAACACAGGCAAAGAGAATGACTGGGGGTGGAGGGGAAGGGGAGGCGCTATATATACAGCTCTGCTGTGGTGCTCTTTGCCACTTCCTGTTAGCAGGAGGTTAATATCCCACAAGTAAGGATGAAATCCGTGGACTCGTCATATCTTTGTAAATGAAATACTCCATATGTCCTTCTCTGAATTCCTCTTAAAAGAGAACATTTAAAGGGACAGTAAACACCTTGTAATTACAAGGCATTTCTGTTGTGTTGCTATAGAATAACATATCAGCCAAGTCTTAAAGGGACACTGAACCCACATTTTTTTCTTTTGTGATTCAAATAGAGCATGCAATTTTAAGCAACTTTCTAATTTACTCCTATTAGCAAATGTTCTTCATTTTCTTGGTATCTATATTTGAAAAGCAAGAATGTAAGTTTAGATGCCGGCCCATTTTGGTGACCAACCTGGGTTGTTCTTGCTGATTGGTGGAAATATTTATCCACCAATAAACAAGTGCTGTCCAAGGTTCTGGACTTCTACAATTCGTTTTATCTGGAGGAGTTAATCTGGGCTTTGGCCTGCAGACCACAAGCCTAATCATGGTCATAATATAAGTATAAAATGCTTTGTTTTGCAGTTATTATCAGCTATAGCCAAATAGGGAAATAAATATAGTAGATGTAGTCTTGAGAAATTATCAGGTTGCATTTCAAGTTCTAAAAATTAGAAAATCCTCAGTTTTCAGAGCTAACATATAAGAAAGAGGTACAAAATAAATAACAGTATATTGCAAAGTTGTTTCATTATGCATAACTAAACATTTCATACACAAATTTCAAGGCATTTACTGTCCCTTTAAGGAGGTTTATTTGTAGTGTTACAAAGGTGAACTCATCCTCTGCCTCTCTTTGCAATTTGTAGGAAACTAGTCTCTAGTAATTTAATTTGCACAGTAAGCTTTAAGGCTATGGAAAGAAAATATCTACTCTAAATTTACAGAACTAAAACCTGCTTTAAGGAACCAACAGGTGCTGTACTCATTTACTACTTTTGTGTACTCTAAATTTACCCCATCGATATGGAGTACAATTTGTTTATCAGCCCTACTGGACATGATGCTAACTGAAATAGTGATGTAGTATTTACAGTACGGTAGAGCCCATGATGCTTCTATGCTTTTGTATAATGTTTTGACTTATTTAGTTTAGGTGGTAAATAGATTAGTGATGCCATAGGTGATGTCATCAAAAATGTCTTGTGTGATATAATACGGAAATCTGGTGAGATGAAGCAAACCTGCCAAGATGGAGGGTTTTAATTTCATTATTTTTAAAGTGAATGTAAATTTTGATGCTAAAGTGCCCGATTTTTAAAAATTTGATTAAAATCAGGGGCACTTTAATTCATCAAAATTTACATTTCACTGTCGTTGCAAGCCATTTCTGATGTCAGAAATGATGGACAGGCCATCCTCCAATCACGGCTTCCCCCCCGGGGGAATCAGTGTCTGATTCAATGCTGTGATTGGAGGAAGACGGATTCCTCATTTTAGACCCAGGAAGAGGCTTTGCGACGGGTGGAGGAAGCTGGAGTGGCTGTCAAGATTAAAAGGTAAGTTTTTTTTCACAACAGGAGTGAAATGTAAATTTTGATGAATTAAAGTGCCTCTGTTTTTAATCGAATTTTTAAAAACCGGGCACATTAGCATCAAAATTTACATTCACTTTAATGTTTGAAAGGGAACTTAACCCCTTGCATTAATGTATGTTTTTTGCTATTAAATGAATATTAATATATCTAGTCTTAGATTAAATGTAGCACAAAAATATTAGCGCTATTGAGTGCTAACACCACACAAGTTAAAGGACCACTAAACATAGTAGAATATCATTGTCAATAAATGTATAATAAAAAGACAATGCAAAAGCACTTAGTTTGAATTTAAAATGAGCAGTGGATTTTTTTCTGAAAATGTCAAAGTTAGTTACATTTTCCTTCCTAATGCATCATGTGACAGGTATCAGCCAATCACAAAATGCATATACATATATCCTGTGAATCATGCACAGTTGGAGCCTCAGAAAGTGTGCATATAAAAATATTCTGCACATTTAGATAATGGAAGTGAATCGGAAAGTTGTTTAAAATTGTGTGTTCTATCTGAATCATGAAGGTATAATTTTGACTTGACTGTCCCTTTAAATAAATAGCTCTCCTATTCTTGTGCTTGTATTACAAGATGAAAGTAAAACGTTTTTTAGCAAAAGACTCACGCATGCTAACATCTGGAGGTCAGATTTCGCATTCGCACCAACTCCCTTTCCCCATAGACTTCTATAGGGCACGCTACAAAAACCTCTTTTGGTTTTGCTTGCACACTAAACCAAAGGTGCGCTATGCCAAGTGTACTTAAGCCGAACATGTGTTAAAAAATACTTTAAATACCTTTGTTTTTCACTTAAAAGAAAATGTTAGTTTTATTTTTAAATTTACAGTATATATATATATATATATATATATATATATATATATATATATATACATACACTTAACTACAGGCCTGTTGTGCTAACATTTTAGAGCCGTTATGTGCTGCTCTTGTGACAATATAGCTTATTCTTTCTTTCTTTCTTATCCTCTTTTACCATAGACTTGTAATACCAGATTGCGTGCTAATATAAGCGTGATACAGCGATATTGATAGTACACCCTGCACTATCAATATTGCTCCATACTTTTTTTAACTTTTTTTAAATGATATCTTTTGCATTTTCAAATCTCCAACAAAGCTACGAAAAAAGCAAATAAACAACAATCAATTGTTTCAATCATCAAATAAGTATTATATTTTACAATCACTGTTATGCACTATCATTTAATTCTTAAGTTCACTCCATCTTCCCCTGATGAATGAGTTTGAAGGAGAAGAGAGAGGGAGAAAGAGAAAGAAAAAAATCTTGCAGCATGATACCTAAATGCAAACAGGTTAAAATCCACGCAATCTATAAGTCCACATACACCTATACTTTACATGTTTAATAAATAAAAATGTTACTTTATTAGTAGAAACGGGCCAAAGTACTGAAAGTACTGGTAGTGTCTGGTAGATCGAATAGTCCTGTGGACATTCATTGTGGACAATCAAATGTTGATAAGAAGGAATATTCGGTAATCAAATGTTATTTCTGGTCTTCGAATGTTACTTTAGTTTTCAAAAGTTTGATCCTTGAAAAAGGCACGAAAGGCAAAACATGTGTCGGAACATTTATCAATCCTGGACCTAAGTGAATGGACATTTGGATATTACGACATATTGGTTTTGTCCTCAAAATATTTTTGAGGATTGTGATACAATATATGTAACATTTGTTACCTTATGTGTCTGTAAGTGAATCGGTGTTATTTTAACAAATTTTAACTATACCTATATATACAGTATATGTATATATATATATATTTATTTATAGATATAGCTATTTACATATATATATATATATTTATAGGAATATCTGTTTATAAATACATAGAACATATTCCCTCATGTGCAGAACATGTGAAATAGTTACACTAAATACACAGTTAAACAATTAAATATGAATATTGCGTAAATATGATTTTTATTTTTTTCAGCTACTTGACTGCAAAGGGCTCCAATGCACTTATATATAACATAATTTATATCTTACCTGATAAATTCCTTTCTTTCATGGTGATAAGAGTCCATGATCCATTACTCCTGGGAATTACCTTTCCTGCCACTAGAAGGAGGTAAAGATTTCCAAACCTCAGAGCTCTATATAAACCCTTTCACCTCTATAGTAATCAGTCTGACGTATAGCCAAGCGGACAGAGATGAGAATAAAATAGAGCAAACTAAATAGAGGAAATGGGAAAAAAGGATGTGCCAAATTAAATGAAATAATAATATCTTAAAATAAGGGTGGGTTCTTGTGGACTTATCTCCATGAAAGAAAGGAATTTTATCAGGTAAGATATAAATTCTATTTTCTTTCATATAAGTGGTAAGAGTCCACAATCCATTACTCCTGGGAACTAATATCCAAGCTGTGGTAGAAGTCACGAGTAATGGATGAAAAAAAATTATATTGTCTGAATTAAACAACTTTAGGCAGAAAATCAAAAGAAGTTATCAAAACCTGTAGCGGAGGGCAATATTAAAATCTACGATCTCTGCGAGTATAACCGGTAAATCCACAGTCAGCGCTGAAAAGTAAGGCAATATCCCAATACTCCCAATAACCGGACAAAACACAGTTTGGGAGTCAACAACTCACAACCCAGCCAGTTTTCAGGTTTAAAGCAGAATGACTTTATTAAGGGCCATATGCCCAGTATATATGCAGGTCTAACCCCAGATGGGGGGTTGAAAGAATGTTGTACATTAGATAGAGAGACAACGCCCTTTGACAGGCCCCAATAGGATTGCATTACTTAAGCAGATAACAATTTAAACACAAGACACTTGGCTTTTCTTATCACTAGGCGTCTGCTCTCTGGATGTGATTAAACAATGGTAATGTTTATCACTTAAACGTAATTATAGCACACAATAGCTGAGTCCAGCAAACCTGTCTTTTAGAAAACAGCTTCTCAAAGCTGCACAAGGTCAATTCTTTTAGTTCTGACCGAAGGGTCTGTCACATAGCTCCCCCCTTGTGGAACACTCCGGCAGACCTGGCTTGACCCTTTGGCGGGTCAACTTGGGGATGACCGGACTAGGAGGTGGTAGGCATGTCAGTTTGCCGGGACAATCCATCTGTATTCCCGTTATGAGAGAGAATTCCTGTCCATACAAACAAGGGTTCAACTTCCTCAGTGCCCAGACTAGGGCTAAACAGTCCTTCAAAATCCCATCAGCTTCTTTACGAGTTTTCTGTACCTGCTCTTTATAGGTATCCACAATCCCTTCATACTGACATAGGGTGCCCTTGAGTTGCTGCACCTCACTATGAGCCAGCGTCAGCTTCTCCTCAAGTGTCGCTAAGTTTGTCTTTAATGTTTCATGTCCCACTCTCAAGCTGGTGTTTTCTGCAGTCTGTCGGTGCAGCTTGTCTAGCAGAGATTCACGTTCTAAACGTGCTTTTTCCTCTGCGCTCCTCTTCTCCTTCATCAGCGCATTGTAACGGGACTTCCACGTATCAATAGTGGATAGAGATTTACTGAGCTCAGCGTCCTGGGGCTTAGCAGCAGGTGGGTCAGTCTCTGCTGCACGGATCTGGGCACGGGTCGTCACAGGGTTAACATCAGCGGGACCCATGGGAGCATAGGCAGAAACAAGGGGGGCCAAGTTATTTACAAGGAGAACATCAGCAGGTAAGTCCTTCTTGACCCCCACATTCACAGGTCTAGTGCCCACTCCCCAATCCAAATGTACCCTGGCAACAGGTAGGCGGAAAACAGTGCCCCCTGCTACCCTCACAGCCACAGTGTCTCCAGTGTGCTGTTTCTCAGACACCAAGTTCTTTTGAAGCAAGGTCATGGTAGCACCAGTATCCCGTAGACCACTGACTTCCTTCCCATTCACTTTAACTAGTTGCCGGTTATTCCGGTGGGCAGCTTGCACGGGGTCTGCTTCATGTAGGATGCCCCAGCATTCTTGCGCCCCTACGTAGCGGCCGCAGGCTGAGGATTACGTGGGATTCCGCCGGCGGGTCTTCTCCAGGACTGTGCTTGGTTCGCTGCGTTTAGGGGACACTCTGGTCTTTTGTGCCCTAGTTGCTTACATCCAAAGCACCGAATAGGTTGTGAGTAGCCCCGCGAATTGAACCGGGCTCTCTGAGGGTAGTTCGTGGCCAGAGGCCGTGTGGTATAGCGGTGCGCCGGGGTTTGGTAACTGGCAGCTGCTGGGGTGTTAGGCTGTAGAGGACTGGGTTGTCCCGTGGGTCGAGCGTACGTCTTAGGCAGTAGTCCATGGTGCCTCCTGGCATCAAAATGCTGGTCTGCTAATCTGGCTGCTTCGGTTAAGGTGAGGGGTTTTCGATCTCTCACCCATTCTTGGGCTTCTGGGGACAAGCCGTTAAAGAATTGCTCCAACAGCATCAGTTGTCGCAATTCTTCCATGGTGGTAGCTTGGCTGGCCTGTATCCACCCCTGAGATGCTTGATCCAGCTTGTGGGCCCACTCTGCATGGGAATCTCTTTCTGGCTTGTGCAGGCCTCTAAAATTGCGCCGGTATGCCTCTGGGGTAATGGCATATCTTTCCAAGATCTTCACTTTGGCGTAATCCTTGCTGTCCTCCCTGGGTACAGCACGATACGCTTCCGCTGCCCTACCGGCTAGCTTGCCTGCTAGCACCGGCACCCATACGGACTGCTCCAAATCATGTAACTCGCACAGTCTCTCAAAATCCTGTAAATACCCATCGATCTCATCATTCTCCTCACAAAACATTTTAAAGGTATGGTATACGATTTTGGGTCTTACTGGGTTGCTGAGTGCTTCCGAAATGGACTCTGCTCGGGAGGATGCAATCCGCGGACTGTGTGCCATCACGTACTCCTGCACATCTGCCATTACTACGGATAGCATGTCCCGTGGTACAGGTTGGGGTAAAAATTCCAGCCTGGTCCTCATTTCCCTCTGGTATAGGGTCTCCTCCATGGCTGCTGGAGGCGTAGCGCTGCGAGCTCTGTCTCCCTCCATCAGTTCCGCATTAATATAGCCTTGGGTTTGCTGCTGGCTATCTTTCCCCTGGCTTCTAGCAGTTCCTTTAACGTTTGTCTCTTTAGCTTAGAATAATCCGTCTCCATTCACTTCGGTAGTCGGTTCTTTCGCTGTATTCTGCTTGCCATTCCCTTTTCTTATTCGGCAGTTACAATTGCACGAATTGCACTTTTCGGCTGTAAGGTCGGATCCCCCCGCTTGCCACCAATTGTAGTGGAGGGCAATATTAAAATCTACGATCTCCACGAGTATAACCGGTAAATCCACAGTCAGCGCTGAAAAGTAAGGCAATATCCCAATACTCCCAATAATCGGACAAAACACAGTTTGGGAGTCAACAACTCACAACCCAGCCAGTTTTCAGGTTTAAAGCAGAATGACTTTATTAAGGGCCATATGCCCAGTATATATGCAGGTCTAACCCCAGATGGGGGGTTGAAAGAATGTTGTACATTAGATAGAGAGACAACGCCCTTTGACAGGCCACAATAGGATTGCATTACTTAAGCAGATAACAATTTAAACACAAGACACTTAGCTTTTCTTATCACTAGGCGTCTGCTCTCTGGATGTGATTAAACAATGGGAATGTTTATCACTTAAACGTAATTATAGCACACAATAGCTGAGGCCAGCAAACCTGTCTTTTAGAAAACAGCTTCTCAAAGCTGCACAAGGTCAATTCTTTTAGTTCTGACCGAAGGGTCTGTCACAAAACCGCTTTATCCTTCTGAAAAAACAGATAAGGAGGATCGCAAGAAAGTGCAGACAACTCAGCACTCTTCTAGCAGATGAAATAGCCAAAAGAAATAAAGCTTTCCAGGAAATAACCTTAATATCTACCTTAGCATAGGTACAAAAGGAGGAAACTGCAAAACCCTCAGAACCAAATTAAGAATCCAAGAAGGAGAGAAAGGTTTGGTTACAGGCTTTATTCTAGATAATGCCTAAACAAAACTATGCACATCAAGAAGATTAGCAATTTTCCTGAGAAAAAGAACAGAGAAGGCAGAAATCTGATTTCTAACCACTGATTGCGCCTAAACAGAAAAAAAAAGGGTTGCAAATGCTGTGAGCTACTGATGGAAAAGAAACAGGATTCCAAGGCAGACACACCTTCTGAAGTATATTCTGCATGAATTCACCAACAATAAACACATTAAGATAGAATCTTAATGTCTTCTAGAAAAGACACCCTTCTAAGCTGGATATGGGCATAGTTAAAAGGCCATAAATAAAAAAGCCTCCACAAAAAAACAAACAACCTGATAAGGGACAATTAAGATCCCCTAAACACACAACAATACTCCTAGAACTTTATAAAAAAAAGGTGCTGCATCCAAATTAAGCAGAAAGACGATAATAAACAGTAAATGTCTTAGGCCTAGATTTGGAGTTCGGCGGTAGCCGTCAAAACCAGCGTTAGAGGCTCCTAACGCTGGTTTTGGCCGCCCGCTGGTATTTGGAGTCAGTCAGGAAAGGGTCTAACGCTCACTTTACAGCCGCGACTTTTCCATACCGCAGATCCCCCTACGCCATTTGCGTATCCTATGTTTTCAATGGGATCTTTCTAACGCCGGTATTTAGAGTCGTTTCTGAAGTGAGCGTTAGAGCTCTAACGACAAAACTCCAGCCGCCTGAAAATAGCAGGAGTTAAGAGCTTTCTGGCTAACGCCGGTTCATAAAGCTCTTAACTACTGTACCCTAAAGTACACTAACACCCATAAACTACCTATGTACCCCTAAACCGAGCTCCCCCCACATCGCCGCCACTCGATTAAAATTTTTAACCCCTAATCTGCCGACCGCCACCTATGTTATACTTATGTACCCCTAATCTGCTGCCCCTAACCCCGCCGACCCCTGTATTACATTTATTAACCCCTAACCTGCCCCCCACAACATCGCCGCAAGCTACTTAAAATAATTAACCCCTAATCTTCCGACCGCAAAGCGCCGCCACCTACGTTATCCCTATGTACCCCTAATCTGCTACCCCTAACACCGCCGACCCCTATATTATATTTATTAACCCCTAATCTGCCCCCCTCAACGTCGCCGACACCTGCCTACACTTATTAACCCCTAATCTGCCGAGCGGACCTGAGCGCTACTATAATAAAGTTTTTAACCCCTAACCCGCCTCACTAACCCTATAATAAATAGTATTAACCCCCTAATCTGCCCTCCCTAACATCGCCGACAACTACCTTCAATTATTAACCCCTAATCTGCCGAGCGGAGCTCACCGCTATTCTAATAAATGTATTAACCCCTAAAGCTAAGTCTAACCCTAACACTAACACCCCCCTAACTTAAATATAATTTACATCTAACGAAATAAATTAACTCTTATTAAATAAATGATTCCTATTTAAAGCTAAATACTTACCTGTAAAATAAATCCTAATATAGCTACAATATAAATTATAATTATATTATAGCTATTTTAGGATTAATATTTATTTTACAGGCAACTTTGTAATTATTTTAACCAGGTACAATAGCTATTAAATAGTTAAGAACTATTTAATAGTTACCTAGTTAAAATAATAACAAATTTACCTGTAAAATAAATCCTAACCTAAGATATAATTAAACCTAACACTACCCTATCAATAAAATAATTAAATAAACTACCTACAATTACCTACAATTACCTACAATTAACCTAACACTACACTATCAATAAATTAATTAAACACAATTCCTACAAATAAATACAACTAAATAAACTAGCTAAAGTACAAAAAATAAAAAAGAACTAAGTTACAAAAAATAAAAAAATATTTACAAACATAAGAAAAATATTACAACAATTTTAAACTAATTACACCTACTCTAAGCCCCCTAATAAAATAACAAAGCCCCCCAAAATAAAAAATTCCCTACCCTATTCTAAATTAAAAAAGTTACAAGCTCTTTTACCTTACCAGCCCTGAACAGGGCCCTTTGCGGGGCATGCCCCAAGAATTTCAGCTCTTTTGCCTGTAAAAGAATAAATACAATACCCCCCCCCAACATTACAACCCACCACCCACATACCCCTAATCTAACCCAAACCCCCCTTAAATAAACCTAACACTAATCCCCTGAAGATCTTCCTACCTTGTCTTCACCATCCAGGTATCACCGATCCGTCCTGGCTCCAACATCTTCATCCAACCCAAGCGGGGGTTGGCGATCCATCATCCGGTGCTGAAGAGGTCCAGAAGAGGCTCCAAATTCTTCCTCCTATCCGGCAAGAAGAGGACATCCGGACCGGCAAACATCTTCTCCAAGCGGCATCTTCGATCTTCTTCCATCCGGTGCGGAGCGGGTCCATCTTGAAGCAGGCGACGCGGATCCATCCTCTTCTTCCGTTGTCTCCCGACTAATGACGGTTCCTTTAAGGGACGTCATCCAAGATGGCGTCCCTCGAATTCCGATTGGCTGATAGGATTCTATCAGCCAATCGGAATTAAGGTAGGAATTTTCTGATTGGCTGATGGAATCAGCCAATCAGAATCAAGTTCAATCCGATTGGCTGATCCAATCAGCCAATCAGATTGAGCTCGCATTCTATTGGCTGATCGGGGCTTTGTTATTTTATTAGGGGGCTTAGAGTAGGTGTAATTAGTTTAAAATTGTTGTAATATTTTTCTTATGTTTGTAAATATTTTTTTATTTTTTGTAACTTAGTTCTTTTTTATTTTTTGTACTTTAGCTAGTTTATTTAATTGTATTTATTTGTAGGAATTGTGTTTAATTAATTTATTGATAGTGTAGTGTTAGGTTAATTGTAGGTAATTGTAGGTAGTTTATTTAATTATTTTATTGATAGGGTAGTGTTAGGTTTAATTATATCTTAGGTTAGGATTTATTTTACAGGTAAATTTGTTATTATTTTAACTAGGTAACTATTAAATAGTTCTTAACTATTTAATAGCTATTGTACCTGGTTAAAATAATTACAAAGTTGCCTGTAAAATAAATATTAATCCTAAAATAGCTATAATATAATTATAATTTATATTGTAGCTATATTAGGATTTATTTTACAGGTAAGTATTTAGCTTTAAATAGGAATCATTTATTTAATAAGAGTTAATTTATTTCGTTAGATGTAAATTATATTTAAGTTAGGGGGGTGTTAGTGTTAGGGTTAGACTTAGCTTTAGGGGTTAATACATTTATTAGAATAGCGGTGAGCTCCGCTCGGCAGATTAGGGGTTAATAATTGAAGGTAGGTGTCGGCGATGTTAGGGAGGGCAGATTAGGGGTTAATACTATTTATGATAGGGTTAGTGAGGCGGATTAGGGGTTAATAACTTTATTATAGTAGCGCTCAGGTCCGCTCGGCAGATTAGGGGTTAATAAGTGTAGGCAGGTGTCGGCGACATTGAGGGGGGCAGATTAGGGGTTAATAAATATAATATAGGGGTCGGCGATGTTAGGGCAGCAGATTAGGGGTACATAGGGATAACGTAGGTAGCGGCGGTTTACGGAGCGGCAGATTAGGGGTTAATAATAATATGCAGGGGTCAGCGATAGCGGGGGCGGCAGATTAGGGGTTAATAAGTGTAAGAATAGGGGTGTTTAGACTCGGGGTACATGTTAGAGTGTTAGGTGCAGACGTAGGAAGTGTTTCCCCATAGGAAACAATGGGGCTGCGTTAGGAGCTGAACGCTGCTTTTTTGCAGGTGTTAGGTTTTTTTTCAGCTCAAACAGTCCCATTGTTTCCTATGGGAGAATCGTGCACGAGCACGTTTTTGAGGCTGGCCGCGTCCGTAAGCAACTCTGGTATCGAGAGTTGCATTTGCGGTACAAATGCTCTACGCTCCTTTTTTGGAGCCTAACGCAGCATTTGTTTGAACTCTCGATACCAGAGTTAAATTTATGGTGCGGCCAGAAAAAAGCCCGCGGAGCGTTAACAGCCCTTTTACCGCCAAACTCCAAATCTAGGCCTAAGAATGCTAACCAGAGCAAGCATAGGAAATCCTAGTGGATAATGATGTGCAGGTATAGATCCTAATACAAATTGCTTCCAAATTGAGACCAAGTACCCATATAATAGAGTCTAGAATTTTTAAGACTAAAATAATAAAGAAAAGACCCTTATTTTTTGGCATAAAGAACAAGTTCAGACCTGAGACAAAAACAGGGATAACCAAAAACAATGTATTTAAGCCCTAGACACATAAGATAAAAACAGACACCTTAAGAGGTAGATTAAAACTTACAACCTTCAGCTTCCATGCTTACTTACATAATTCCTGCACAAATACTACAGATTGAGGTAAAGTCCCAGATTAGTGCTTATAATACATAATTTTAAGGATGGCCCCAAAACAATCTAGATAAATAAATGACTTAATGTGCGCTGGTATTACAGGTTCACAGCAATATGCTACCTACTGAGCTATTCAGAACCTTATACATACTGAATTATATACAGGGTAAAACAACATTTTATGCTCCATGAACAAAATTCCTAATAGTAAGTAAAAACTTATGGCTGATTGCATAAATTAGAGATACACAGCTTTATCTGTATATACAAACAACAGTGGGGAGAGTTTTTGTTCCAAAATGCAGAGTAAAAACAGTATACAGATAATTAAAGAAACAAGCAGAGAGCCTTGTACAGTATAAATGATCCGACACTTGTTAAGCTTAGTGTTAAATACAATAAAAAACCAGACTTCAGACTGAAAATTCTAACTAAAACCCCTGGCAGCAGTTTGTATGAGTACTCACCCCTTTCTAGCAACAAAATGCACGATTACACCAATCAAACTGCATGAATTACAGACCTATAAAACTGCACAGCTTATCTAGACCAGAAAGTTGAGGGGGAGGGGCTAACTGCCAGAGAGTGGGCAAAAAAGAAAATGGCAAAATAACCAAACAATTTCTGTACTGAGCAAAATAAGCATTAAAACCCCATAAAAAAAACACATCCCCTACAAACTAGAGAGTGCACAACCAAACTGTTGATTTAATTGTGCATTCCTAATGGCTAAAACATAAACTTACCTCAAAAACATTACCCTAGTACTAAGAATGTTATTAGAAGAAGGCATGTCCTGGAGTAAGGATAATAGACAAATAAGTGCAAAGGAAGTTTCCTGCACTAAATGTCAGAAAGGAATATCCTTATCCCTTTAAAGGATAAAGATAAGCTATAATGCCTTATACTCCAAATATGTCCCTCATGACTAAGTCATTACTGAAGAGGGGAACTTCAGGGTTCTAACCAGGAAACCCTAAAATAACGAAACAATCTTGCACATCTTCATTCTTCACACTTCAAAGACAAAACTGATTACTATAGCGGTGGGAGGGTTTATAAAGAGCTTTGAGATTTGGGAATCTTTGCCTCCTCCTAGTGGCAGGAAAGGTAATTCCAATGACTAATAGATCATCGACTCAATACTTATATGAAACATATATATATATATATATATATATATATATATATATATATAAATATATATATATACAAAAAAGACAATGATTAGGAGCGCTCCATAAGAAAGTGCTAAATGAAGGATATGTAGTTCCTTAAATCAGTCTCTGAGCATGTCAGCTGGAGGGTCAGAGATGCAGCCACTTCAGAAATACACAGGTCTGGATGCTGGATATGGCTATGCACAAAGACAAAACAAAAGAAGGGGGCAAAACTCTCTAAGTGCAGTATGTTTAAAACCAGTGTAGCGGCTACACATCATACAGCTGATGCGGTATAGTGGCAGTGTTTTTAACATTATATTCTATGAACTGTATAACTTTTCTATGAGAGACACTGAGTTGAATTGACTCCACATTGACACTGAGATCGGATATCTTGCCTGGTCTGTGGGGGACCTGTAACATGCTTTGAGACTCTGAATGACTCTCTAATAAGGATACCTACGTTTTAAGAGCTTTTACATACCTCATATCGTTTGAGAGTTTTAAGTGTGAGTGTGTATCTGAATTAATACATTTCTACTGGTTTTAAACATACTGCACTTATAGAGTTTTGCGCCCTTCTTTTGTTTTTTCATTTATAGATATATATATATATATATTTGTCTGCAAATACATTTAAACACAGACAAATATAATAAGCTGCACTCCAGAAAAAGAAAGTTAGTCATAAGCACATAGACACATTCAGTCCGCTATGGTGTTAAACATTTAGGTAGACAAGTTTATCAATCATCCACAAAGATCTTTATGGGGTCGTGCTAGGACCATGGCATTCTCTCTGTATATCGACAGGATCTGTCCAATTCCTTTGCCAATATAAGGTGTAAATGTCACTAAGATGTATCAATCGATAGAAATAGCAGTGCTATTGATAACAGTTTGGTTCAAACAAAGTAACCGAATATGCTTCTAGAGAGTACCTGGGTAGTGACTAGTATCGTTTTTTACCACAGAGTCATTATATCCACTCTTGATAGAAATGGGGAAAGGGATTTCCTTATTGGTATTACCCGGCTGTACAGCCAATTTGCTGTGATCTGAGAGCAAGTCCCTGGATGATTGGATACAACGCTCCGGGCGTCAATTTGGCAGACCCAAGGGGGAAAGGAAGAAAACAACTGATTTCCTTACTTTTGTGGCTCTGCTGTGTAGGCTGAATGACGTCTTCTGGACGCAGGAACCCCCAAGTATTGTGTCTGCAATGCTCTAAACGTCTATACGGCAGGCCGCGCTGCCATTCCAACCATCAGGTATGCAGTACGATACTGAAGTCAGCTGACCAAAACTCCACCTCAGCCTCTGTGTGCTGAGTGCGCCTGACAGATGGACCCAGAGTAGGGTATCACACCATTTTGAATCATCACATTTATTTCACCCTGTCTTTGTGATGTTTGGTATTTTTATATTATCTAGGGTATCACACCAATCTTGAAGAAAACGATGATGTAAAAGAGAACATCTCTCTCCAGCAAACCACCATAAGCAAGACCTCCAATCTTGTACGAATCTAGATACAAACACAGATGATGGGCATGGAGGAGTAAAAGTTAATCTCTTTAATGCAGATTAGGAAACAGGTAAAAACACAAGATGGAGACACACAGTCTTATGCGTTTCGGCTGTCACACGCTTTAATCATAGACTGCTGATCATGATTAAGGCGTGTGACAGCGGAAACGCGTAAGACTGTGTGTCTCCACCTTGTGTTTTACCTGTTTCTTAATCTGCATTAAAGAGATGAACGTTTACTCCTCCGTGCCCATTGTCTGTGTTTGTATATGTACATACATGTATACACATATGAATACATATGTACACACATATAAACATCTTCAAGAAAATTTCAAGATTGAGCGCAACTTCTCTCCTTGGATTGACACATATAAACATATATATATATATATATATATATATACATATACATATACATATACATATACATATTTAGACATGTGTATGTCTGCATCTACTGTATATGTTAAAGCCCTTTGCAGCCCTTTTTTTTCCAAACACCTGAGACCTCATATCTTTAAGCCCTTATAACTTTTTTTATGCAATATTTTGTTTAAAAAAATGTTATTGGTGCTATTTTCAATTGTAACTACTTTTAAATGCATTTTTTAAGTATTTTCTTCCACTTTTTTGTCTCGTGTAACAGTTAACCAGAGCTCCAAAGTCGCACGTTAAATTAAATTGCACTCACACGAACGTGTTTACTTTCAACCTACGTGTGCTATTTCTGACATGCACAAAGAGCTGCGATATACTGCTTTTCACTTGCACACAATAGTTAGTTTGTCACTTGTAATCTAGCCCTATGGAGATTCACTTCCAGGTGCTGTAAGAATTGATTGGAGTCTCTTAAATGGACATGAAACCCCCCCAAAAAAATTAGCAAATATACTTCATTATCTTTGTATAATTTTTGAAGGAGCAGCAATGCACTACTGGTTGCTAACAACACATGGGTGAGCCAATGACAATAGGGGTATATATGCAGCCACCAATCAGCAGCTAAAAACTGATCCTGAACTTTCTGAGGTAAACCTTTCAGCAAAGGATAACAAGAGAAGGATGCAAATTAAATAATAGAAGTACATTTGAAAGTTGTTTAAAATTGTATGTTCTGTCTAAATCATGAATGTCTAATTATGACTTTACTGTCCCTTTAATCTCCCAACTGATTGAAACCAACAGCTCAGGAACTCAGCAGGTGTTCATAGTTGTATCACATATAATAATTATTATAGTAATTATAAAAAATAGCTGGGTCAAGCTTGGTAACAACTGCATTGAGCTACTTAGCTTTTGGTGTGAATTAGCATTCAAACTAAGACATGTGTTGGGGAAAACAACAATCACTGAAGGACATACTCACTGTAGATAAGGACAAACAAGGGGTTGCCCACAATAACTCAAAAAAGGCACAGCACATCATGCTGATGCTCAAAAATTTCTAAGAAGCTTTACTTTTCAAACAAGATAAGGCATTCAAAAGCTCCCTCCAATTATATCGTAAACAGGGATAGGCAAGGTGTCCATACACGGACATTGGTGTCCGTGACTAGCCCTTGCAGTGTCCACCACAACCTTAGTATATCTTTTTTCTCTGATTAAATAATAGGAATACAAAAAAATATGTAGTGTGAATAAAGTTAGTGGCTTGTCAAGAGACTGCTAGTGATATTGGGTGATAAGTTATGGAATAAATAAAGCCTGAGTGAAATACTGGATGTGTATCTGCATCTGTATAATAACACCCAGCTCTATACAAAGACACAGTAGTGACACTGGCACATGCGTATAGCCAGACAAGGGCTTGTTATAAGGTCAGTTGTATCTGCATCAGTATAATAACACCCAGCGCTATATAATGACAGTAGTGACACTGGCACATGGGTATAGCCAGACAAGGGCTGGTTATGGGGTCAGTGGTATCTGCATCAGTATGATAACACCCAGCACTATATAATGACAGTAGTGACACTGGCACATGGGTATAGCCAGAGGAGGGCTGTTAAAGAATCAGTGGTATCTACATCAGTATAATAACACCCAGCGCTATATAATGACACAGTAGTGACACTGGCTCATGGGTATAGCCAGAGGAGGGCTAGTTATAGAATCAGTGGTATCTGCATCAGTATAATAACACCCAGCACTATATAATGACAGTAGTGACACTGGCACATTGGTATAGCCAGACAAGGGCTGATTATAGGGTCAGTGGTATCTGCATCAGTATAATAACACCCAGCGCTATATAATGTCAGTAGTGACACTGGCACATGGGTATAGCCAGAGGAGGGCTGTTAAAGAATCAGTGGTATCTGCATCAGTATAATAACACCCAGCACTATATAATGACACAGTAGTGACACTGGCACATGGGTATAGCCAGAGGAGGGCTGTTAAAGAATCAGTGGTATCTGCATCAGTATGATAACACCCAGCACTATATAATGACAGTAGTGACACTGGCACATGGGTATAGCCAGAGGAGGGCTAGTTAAAGAATCAGTGGTATCTACATCAGTATAATAACACCCAGTGCTATATAATGACACAGTAGTGACACTGGCTCATGGGTATAGCCAGAGGAGGGCTAGTTATAGAATCAGTGGTATCTGCATCAGTATAATAACACCCAGCGCTATATAATGACACAGTAGTGACACTGGCTCATGGGTATAGCCAGAGGAGGGCTAGTTATAGAATCAGTGGTATCTGCATCAGTATAATAACACCAAGCATTATACAAAGACACAGTAGTGACACTGGCTCATGGGTATTGCCAGAGGAGGGCTGGTTATAAGATCAGTGGTATCTGCATCAGTATAATAACACCAAGCACTTTTCATTTCAAATGTACCTTGGTGTCCTTCACTAAGGTCTGTACTTTGGAAAATGTCAGCCACAGCCTTTGTCTGTGCCTATCCCTAATCATAAAACGAGAGCGCTTTTATATATAAAAATAAAATTTCTATTCAGTTAGAATACCCCAAAGCATAATTCTTTATAACTAACTTTAAAATGTTTTAAAGTATGACACAAATGAGAGATAAAACAAAAATAGATCTAGCAAAATGAAAAAGGTTAATGAAATATATATTCTTTGCATATATGAAGTGGCTAAGTGGCTATATATATATATATATATATATATATATATATATATATATATATATATATATATATATATATATGATTTGTGTTTGAATTGACAATTAGTCTTATTTTTTTAATCTAAATTAATTTTGGATATTTCTAAACCTATTTAAGCATAAATTGGAAAGGTGATTAAAATGACAGACCCTATCTGAATCATGAAAGTTTAATCTTGACTACACTGTCCCTTTAATTGTGACTTCTATAGTTAACTATTGTAATCTGTTTCCATCAGCACCACTGATAACCTATCTGAATGCATCTTTTAGGTTGTCAGAATGGCCAAACTATACACTGTTTTTCTATCACTATATTTGCAACTTTCACAAGTATTGTTTAGAACAATATTTATTCCTATTGTTTGCTGAAGTACCGTTTCCATTTGCCAAGAACTAAAAACAAAACTGCGATTACGAGTTTCTATGGAAAAGATTTTCAATGTATTTTTTAACTGGATTTTAACTTTTTTTAAATTGTAATTTGTGACTCCACTGAATTGCTACATTGTTTCTGCATAGGAGACTCTTAAACTAGATAGCGTCTTTGTGAAAAGGTCTTTATATGGGACATGCCTCCAAGTCCAAACTGGTTCATGAGAGTGCATTTTAAAATGTCTGCATTTACATTACTGAACTTGTAAAGTGGACCAAGCAATTGTGACTGGGTGTTCACTAATGTATGCACAAGCACTTTGAAAGACACTCTAGTAAACGAGTTGTGGACTCGCTCACAAAGATTCAATGTTGTTTAAGGGTCTCTTAGGAAGATTCAATGTAGCAAGGGAGAGGGGTCTTGATTTACAGTTTAAAGAATGTTAAAATAAAATAAAATATTATAAGTCTTTTGCACAGAATCTTGTAGTCACCATTTTGTTTTTAGTTCACACCAAAATTGAATGGTGCTTTAACACACGCTAGTTGTAAATAGACTTTTGCATTTGGATTCTAACAAATCTGTATTAATCTGAATATTGCCTAACAAATGAAAAGAATAACAAAATAATGTATTAACAAAATTTGTTGATAAATGTGCTTATTCATTATTATTTTAGTAAAATAATTGCTATAAAAACCTACACAGCCCTATGCTATTAACCCCTAAACCCCCACAACACCCATCACAATAACCCCTACATTATACTTGCACCTAAATCGCCACAACCCCAATCACAATAAACCCCCTATACTACTTAACCCTTATACCGCCATAACTCCCATCACATAAACCCCCTACACTAATTAACCCCTAAACCTCCACAGCCTCCATTGCAATAACTTTCTACAATACCTAACCGCTAGACCGTCACAACCCCCATTGAAATAAACCCCCTACTCTATTAGCCCCCCTAACTGGTAACCCTGCCAAGACCCCTAAGCTAAGATCCCCTAAGTTAAAAAAAACACTAGAAGTAAAATTTAATAGCAAATCACCTAAAAAATAAATTAGCCCTATACTAAAACTAAAGTACCAAAAAAATGAAAAGTCCCCTAAAAATCCCTATACTTAAATAAAACTAAAAGACTAATCCTAAAGCCCCCCAAAAACCTTAACACTAAACAGAACCCCATGTTTTAGTATTCACAATTCAAAGTCTTTTCTTCTTTTCTTCATCCAACATAATACAAAAGGTAAAACGAGGTCCTCTTTGCTTCTTTTTTTTTCAAGTTTTCTTTATTTGAAATCACAAGGTTGGGTACAAAGTAACATTTTGTCAAGTTATAAAAAACTGTGGGTTAGTGCATCTCAACATGGTGGTAGAGTCTTAAAAAAGTTAGTCTCAGTATTGCAAGAAAAGATTCCAGTTGGGTGGTTATGTCCAAGTAATCATGTATTCCGGTCCATCTAAAGTCACATCATAGGAAAAGATGTCCATGTGATTTCCATTTTTTCCATTTTTTCTCATTTTATCTTCAACTTAAAACATTTAAACAAATAAACATTATAACTAATTAACAAATAACTAACATTTAAATGGGATTAAAGTAACGTGAAAGCTCACATCTATGCGGGATGATGTAAAGGAGAGATAGGGGTATATCTCTATTATCAGAGATGTAATCTTGTGGTCCAAGTGGTCTAAGGCATTTATGATTCTCAACAGGGGTGGTATGGAAAGATAAAAAAGGGGGGTTCCCCCATCTTACCCCGAATCAGTAATATCAGTTTTCAATCAATACTACCCCCAAATTATGAATAAATATTATCTGAGAAATCAGGTTCAGGGATACTCCACTTCTCTCTAATGGAGGTTTAAAGGAAAATGTCATGGTGTATAAAAGGTTTGAGGATGCGTCTTTGTACGGGAGGGGGGAGAGTAGGGATAAAATTTTGCCATTTATTTTTTAAATGTTTTAATTTGTATGACACATTTCGCTTAGTGTCCATTGGTTCAATGAATAGTTGTTTAAGCAACTTAAATTTGAATTGAGCAACGGAGGGCTCTTTTTCGGGATAAATAAGGCTAAAATACATTGACGTGCTAGTAATGGTCCTCTTTATTTCTTGATACACAGGGGCTCTCTTCTTTTCTTGATCTGGAAGCAGCTCCTTGCTGGAGGTCCTCATCTGTCGTCCTCGACAGCAGCTCCTCCTCTTCTTCCTCTGAGGTTCTCTTCATGCTGTCCCTGCAGGACACTGATTTTTGCTTTTTTACTATTAGCTGATTTAAAAAAAAAAGAAGCTCCTTCTATTGGCTGATTTTAACTTGAATTTGAAATCAGCCAATAGAACTTTCAGGAAACCCCTATAAATGGGGGAAACTGATAGCCCAAGATCAGTGTGCAAGAGAAGAAAAGGAGAAGAAGAGAAGGAGCACCAAAGAGGACAGGCCGGATCAAGAAAAGAAGAGGACCACTATTTACCTTTTGGATTATGATGAATCAAGAAAAGAAGAAAAGACTTGAGCTGGAGAGTAATACAACTTGGCGTTCAGCTTAGTGTTATGTTTTGTTTTGGAGGGGGGCTTTAATTTTAGTATAAAGGTTTTTTTGTTTAGTTTTTAGATAGGGTTTTTTAGTGGTGTCTTTTTTAGTGTTCTTTTAGCTTGGGTTAGGTGCCTTGGGGGCATTAGCAGTTAAAATTGCAGCGGTACTCCGCTAGGGGTCTCCCTTCCCCTGTCCAAACCCAGGGATGGCAAATAGATAGTGGGACCAGAGCTATAGTTGCTGAGACCGGGGTCAAGCCAGCGGCTGTATCTCCCCCAGCTGGGCTGGTCACAGTGGGCTCCTAGTCAGGTAGCGTCTTCTCTGCCCTGCCGCTCCCTCCTGGCAGGTATTGTCCCCTCTGCATGTCTGCTTCTAGGTAGGAATAAGTCCCTCTGCCTGGCTGCATCTAGACAGGAATAGATTCCACTGCCTGGCTGCTTCTAGGCAGGAATAGATCCCTCTGCCTCCAGATAGTGGGGCCAGAACTATCGTTGCTGAGACTGGGGTCAAGCCAGCGGCTGTATCTCCCCCAGTTGGACTGTTCTCAGTGGGCTTCCAGGCAGGAATAGATCCCTCTGCCTCGCTGCTTCTTTCAGGCAGGTAACATTCACTCTGCCTCTCTGCTCCTTTCAGGCAGGTAATGTCCCCTCTGCCTCACTCCTTTCTTCAGGTAGGTATTGATTCCTTTCCCTGCACTGTCTTTAAAAAGACAATTGGGGCCTACAGACTCTGTAGCAGGTATCTCTTGCACGGAAAGGTGCAGCCAGAATGCAGGGACAGAACCTCTGCTACTGGTTTACCTGAAAGAATCAGACAGGACCAACTGTTCCAGAAGGAACTACTACCAATGCTTTATTTCACCCAGGACAAGCTTCTACAAACGCACCAGTAGGCTTATGGTTACGCACACTCCATAAAACATAAACATAGGAGAACACTTAGAAAACAATATAATAAGGGAATATAACTTTGCCAACAGGATGGAAGATTCAGGTAGTTCTAAACAGTAAAAATAACAATAATCTGTTTGTATTTTTGCCTATGCAAATATATGCAAATTAGTCATTCCTCCTGTATCCATTTTGGTGGTGAACTTGCAACCAATAGAGGGCGCTGTGTTATGATGTTTTTGGGATAGTTCAACCAAATGATGGCACTGTGTCACACATTGTCCATGTATGTGACTAGGAAACCGTCATAGGGGGTTAGTAGAGTAGGGGGTTTATTGCAGTGGGGTTGTGGTGGTTTAGGGGTTAAAAATGTATGGGGGGTTATTGCGATGGGACTTGTGGGGGTTTAGGAGTCAATAGTGTAGGGGTTTCTATTGCAATGAGGTTGTGGCAGTTTAGGGGTTAATACAATCTATGGGCTAGTGTGATGGGGTTGTGGGGGTTTAGGGGTTAATAATGTGTAGGAGTTATTGTGATGGGGTTGCGGCAATTTGGGGGTTAATAGTGTAGGGGTTTATTGTGATGAGGTTGTGGTGGTTTAGAGATTAATAGATTAGGGGGTTTATTGCGATTGAGTTGTAGTGGTGTAGGGGTTAATAGAGTAGAGTTTATAACAATGGGGGTTGTGGTGGTTTAGAGGTTACATAGTGTAAGTAGTCTTTTTAAATTGTTTTAAAGACAATTAATTTGTTTGAACGAATATGCATTAAAATGAGTTTTCAGTGGTATAGAAGGAAACTGATTATATTTAACTATGAAAGTTGCTATTAAGCAATCTCCTTTAAAAACACAACAATCATGACAGTGCGAGTGAGACTTACAATCAAATATTAAAAATTTAATATAAAAACCACACCATTTGTAGATGTTGGTTTCCTGAAGTGACTATAGACATATGGCCATCATGCCAAGACACATATGGCATTCATATGTTGAGAATGTATTCCAATGACACAAGGTTATACACGTATATAAATACATATTTTCTTTGCAGAGTAAACAAAGGGGTTGCTTAATACATGAAAAGTCCTTTTTGGGAGATTTTCTGTAGAAAGCTTGTTTGTGGTGGTGGGGTTTTAACAAAGAAACAATATAGCATTATGATCACGTGATAAACTCCGCTCCCGCTTTTGGAAAGCAAAAACCGTTTTTGGGAGAAAATCACTGATAGATTTTAATTGAGGCCATAGTTAATTGCAAGTAACAGATTAGAGTATTTTTTGCACTTTTATGCCCCTTTAATCAAGGAAAAAACCTGCATTAAAACACATTTGTAACTATTTGGATTAACTTTTTTGGAGTTTCTGCTCAGTAGTAAAAATAAAAGTCTTAGGCCTAGATTTGGAGTTCGGCGGTAAAAGGGCTGTTAACGCTCCGCGGGCTTTTTTCTGGCCGCACCATAAATTTAACTCTGGTATCGAGAGTTCAAACAAATGCTGCGTTAGGCTCCAAAAAAGGAGCGTAGAGCATTTTTACCGCAAAAGCAACTCTCGATACCAGAGTTGCTTACGGACGCGGCCGGCCTCAAAAACGTGCTCGTGCACGATTCCCCCATAGGAAACAATGGGGCTGTTTGAGCTGAAAAAAAACCTAACACCTGCAAAAAAGCAGCGTTCAGCTCCTAACGCAGCCCCATTGTTTGCTATGGGGAAACACTTCCTATGTCTGCACCTAACACTCTAACATGTACCCCGAGTCTAAACACCCCTAGCCTTACACTTATTAACCCCTAATCTGCCGCCCCCGCTATCGCTGACCCCTGCATATTTTTTAAAACCCCTAATCTGCCGCTCCGTAAACCGCCGCCACCTACGTTATCCCTATGTACCCCTAATCTGCTACCCCTAACACCGCCGACCCCTATATTATATTTATTAACCCCTAACCTGCCCCCCACAACGTCGCCGACACCTGCCTACACTTATTAACCCCTAATCTGCCGAGCGGACCTGAGCGCTACTATAATAAATGTATTAACCCCTAATCCGCCTCACTAACCCTATCATAAATAGTATTAACCCCTAATCTGCCCTCCCTAACATCGCCGACACCTAACTTCAATTATTAACCCCTAATCTTCCGATCGGAGCTCACCGCTATTCTAATAAATGGATTAACCCCTAAAGCTAAGTCTAACCCTAACACTAACACCCCCCTAAGTTAAATATAATATTTATCTAACGAAATAAATTAACTCTTATTAAATAAATTATTCCTATTTAAAGCTAAATACTTACCTGTAAAATAAATCATAATATAGCTACAATATAAATTATAATTATATTATAGCTATTTTAGGATTAATATTTATTTTACAGGCAACTTTGTAATTATTTTAACCAGGTACAATAGCTATTAAATAGTTAAGAACTATTTAATAGTTACCTAGTTAAAATAATAACAAATTTACCTGTAAAATAAATCCTAACCTAAGTTATAATTAAACCTAACACTACCCTATCAATAAAATAATTAAATAAACTACCTACAATTACCTACAATTAACCTAACACTACACTATCAATAAATTAATTAAACACAATTCCTACAAATAAATACAATTAAATAAACTAGCTAAAGTACAAAAAATAAAAAAGAACTAAGTTACAGAAAATAAAAAAATATTTACAAACATAAGAAAAATATTACAACAATTTTAAACTAATTACACCTACTCTAAGCCCCCTAATAAAATAACAAAGCCCCCCAAAATAAAAAATTCCCTACCCTATTCTAAATTAAAAAAGTTACAAGCTCTTTTACCTTACCAGCCCTGAACAGGGCCCTTTGCGGGGCATGCCCCAAGAATTTCAGCTCTTTTGCCTGTAAAAAAAAACATACAATACCCCCCCCCCAACATTACAACCCACCACCCACATACCCCTAATCTAACCCAAACCCCCCTTAAATAAACCTAACACTAAGCCCCTGAAGATCTTCCTACCTTGTCTTCACCATCCAGGTATCACCGATCCGTCCTGGCTCCAAGATCTTCATCCAACCCAAGCGGGGGTTGGCGATCCATAATCCGGTCCAGAAGAGGCTCCAAAGTCTTCCTCCTATCCGGCAAGAAGAGGACATCCGGACCGGCAAACATCTTCTCCAAGCGGCATCTTCGATCTTCTTCCATCCGGAGCGAAGCGGCAGGATCCTGAAGACCTCCAGCGCGGAACATCCATCCGGACCGACGACTGAACGACGAATGACTGTTCCTTTAAGGGACGTCATCCAAGATGGCGTCCCTCGAATTCCGATTGGCTGATAGGATTCTATCAGCCAATCGGAATTAAGGTAGGAATTTTCTGATTGGCTGATGGAATCAGCCAATCAGAATCTAGTTCAATCCGATTGGCCGATCCAATCAGCCAATCAGATTGAGCTCGCATTCTATTGGCTGATCGGAACAGCCAATAGAATGCGAGCTCAATCTGATTGGCTGATTGGATCAGCCAATCGGATTGAACTTGATTCTGATTGGCTGATTCCATCAGCCAATCAGAAAATTCCTACCTTAATTCCGATTGGCTGATAGAATCCTATCAGCCAATCGGAATTCGAGGGACACCATCTTGGATGACGTCCCTTAAAGGAACAGTCATTCGTCGTTCAGTCGTCGGTCCGGATGGATGTTCCGCGCTGGAGGTCTTCAGGATCCTGCCGCTTCGCTCCGGATGGAAGAAGATCGAAGATGCCGCTTGGAGAAGATGTTTGCCGGTCCGGATGTCCTCTTCTTGCCGGATAGGAGGAAGACTTTGGAGCCTCTTCTGGACCGGATTATGGATCGCCAACCCCCGCTTGGGTTGGATGAAGATCTTGGAGCCAGGACGGATCGGTGATACCTGGATGGTGAAGACAAGGTAGGAAGATCTTCAGGGGCTTAGTGTTAGGTTTATTTAAGGGGGGTTTGGGTTAGATTAGGGGTATGTGGGTGGTGGGTTGTAATGTTGGGGGGGGGGGTATTGTATGTTTTTTTTTACAGGCAAAAGAGCTGAAATTCTTGGGGCATGCCCCGCAAAGGGCCCTGTTCAGGGCTGGTAAGGTAAAAGAGCTTGTAACTTTTTTAATTTAGAATAGGGTAGGGAATTTTTTATTTTGGGGGGCTTTGTTATTTTATTAGGGGGCTTAGAGTAGGTGTAATTAGTTTAAAATTGTTGTAATATTTTTCTTATGTTTGCAAATATTTTTTTATTTTCTGTAACTTAGTTCTTTTTTATTTTTTGTACTTTAGCTAGTTTATTTAATTGTATTTATTTGTAGGAATTGTGTTTAATTAATTTATTGATAGTGTAGTGTTAGGTTAATTGTAGGTAATTGTAGGTAGTTTATTTAATTATTTTATTGATAGGGTAGTGTTAGGTTTAATTATAACTTAGGTTAGGATTTATTTTACAGGTAAATTTGTTATTATTTTAACTAGGTAACTATTAAATAGTTCTTAACTATTTAATAGCTATTTTACCTGGTTAAAATAATAACAAAGTTGCCTGTAAAATAAATATTAATCCTAAAATAGCTATAATATAATTATAATTTATATTGTAGCTATATTATGATTTATTTTACAGGTAAGTATTTAGCTTTAAATAGGAATAATTTATTTAATAAGAGTTAATTTATTTCGTTAGATAAAAATTATATTTAACTTAGGGGGGTGTTAGTGTTAGGGTTAGACTTAGCTTTAGGGGTTAATCCATTTATTAGAATAGCGGTGAGCTCCGGTCGGCAGATTAGGGGTTAATAATTGAAGTTAGGTGTCGGCGATGTTAGGGAGGGCAGATTAGGGGTTAATACTATTTATGATAGGGTTAGTGAGGCGGATTAGGGGTTAATACATTTATTATAGTAGCGCTCAGGTCCGCTCGGCAGATTAGGGGTTAATAAGTGTAGGCAGGTGTCGGCGACGTTGAGGGGGGCAGATTAGGGGTTAATAAATATAATATAGGGGTCGGCGGTGTTAGGGCAGCAGATTAGGGGTACATAGGGATAACGTAGGTGGCGGCGATTTGCGGTCGGAAGATTAGGGGTTAATTATTTTAAGTAGCTGGCGGCGACGTTGTGGGGGGCAAGTTAGGGGTTAATAAATGTAATACAGGGGTCGGCGGGGTTAGGGGCAGCAGATTAGGGGTACATAAGTATAACGTAGGTGGCGGTCGGCAGATTAGGGGTTAAAAATTTTAATCGAGTGGCGGCGATGTGGGGGGACCTCGGTTTAGGGGTACATAGGTAGTTTATGGGTGTTAGTGTACTTTAGGGTACAGTAGTTAAGAGCTTTATGAACCGGCGTTAGCCAGAAAGCTCTTAACTCCTGCTTTTTTCCTGCGGCTGGAGTTTTGTCGTTAGAGCTCTAACGCTCACTTCAGAAACGACTCTAAATACCAGCGTTAGAAAGATCCCATTGAAAATATAGGCTACGCAAATGGCGTAGGGGGATCTGCGGTATGGAAAAGTCGCGGCTGAAAAGTGAGCGTTAGACCCTTTAATCACTGACTCCAAATACCAGCGGGCGGCCAAAACCAGCGTTAGGAGCCTCTAACGCTGGTTTTGACGGCTACCGCCGAACTCCAAATCTAGGCCTTAGTGCATATAAAATAACTTTGATTTTGATATAGAATATTTGAAAAGATTTAATTTAAAATATAAAATTATTCAAGTAATGACCACAGGATGTATTGAAGAATAAATCAAAATTCACTAATACTTCTTAGCAAAGGTAAAAATGAATTAACAGCAAAGGGGTTATGCATACACATTTCAAAGTTAACTTCAGGAATAACAAAATAATAAAAGGCCAATGGGCAGACTTTCAAAGAATGGTTAGTAAAAGGCTTCCAAATGAGTGGCTAGCAGGCAAGCTTGCAGATGGGTTGCTAACAGATATGCATGCAGATGAGTCTAGTAGATAGGCTTGCTGCAGATAGGTCAGGAAACAATAGGCTTAAAGGGTCAGTAAAGTCATAATTAGACATTCATGATTTAGAAATAGCATTGTATATTCTACCTAAATCATGAAAGAACAAAATTTGGTTTCATGTCCCTTTAAGCAGTTATTCCAATAAAATGTATTACTACTTACTGCCATACTCTGAGGCCCTGACAGAAACACTTTTTTTTCTATCCAAAAGTAACAGCAAATATTCTATATAAAATAGGTTATATTCCCTACCTAAAGTTCCAGTAGGCATTAGATAGTAAAATTTTCTATAATACCAGACTAGTAAGAAATTACAGCAGACTGTAAGAAATGTGGCTTTTGCCTATGTTTAAAGAAACATTAAACACTAAAAACATTTACTGTACTTCCCTCTGATTATGGGTGCTGCCATTTTGTTACCTAAGTTTAATTGCAAGTACACTGTCAGAAAAAAGGGTACAATTTGGGTCAATTTGTTAACACTTAGGGTACAACTGCTGTGGTTGTACCCTCAATGGTAATAATTACACCTTAAGGAACTATCATGTACCATTTAGGGGTAAATATGGTACAAATATGTTTATATTGTCAAAGGGTCCATGCATGTACCATTTATTCCCCCAGAAATGGTACAATCACTTGTGTGACCAAAACGTTGAGGGGGATGGGTGGTTCAAGGTTGTCAATCCCTGCAAGTGTATATAATTTGTGCACCTGCATGTTATTATTTCCCAAGATGGTAAACGGTTATTTTATACTTAGTTTACATAGAGTTTTTCACAGTGATCTAAATTATTCAATGAATAGATAATTGGCAATAACTTAAAATAAATTCAACATACATGTTGTACAGCAAAATAGTTAGTTTTCAATGGTTGTTGGTAATATACATGTGATGATAGCAGGATGTGATGTCACTAGCTGGTGGGCGGGGCTTAGGTCCGGTGTCTGTGTCGCAGTTAGTTTAGTACAATCAACCTGTCTGGATGTGTATTGCTATGCTCTGTAATAAAATAGAGTTGTACCATCATTGCTGTGTCCTGCATATGTCCTGCATCTCATGACATGGTGTCAGAAGTTCTGGACTGCGCTTCTGTTCCTGATCGATTGCAATGTCAAAGTTTACCCCACCTGAGCCTTTTGACTTTTCTCAGCCTGCAGCTTGGCCCACATGGCGTCAGCGGTTTCAGCGCTTCAGGATTGCATCCAAACTGAACAAGGAGAGTGGTGAAGTACAAGTTAATTCTCTTTTATACTCTATGGGGAAAGATGTAGAGCCAGTGTTCAATGCTTTTACTTTCCAAGAAGGGGAAGAAGTTAACTTTGATAGAGTTATGGATAAACTCAGTGCCCACTTTGTGCCCAAAAGAAATGTGATTCATGAGAGAGCTTGTTTTCACAAACGTAATCAGCGTGTGGGAGAATCTGTGGAGTCATTTGTGCGCAGCCTGTATGAATTAGCTGAATTCTGTGAGTTTGGTGTTGCTAAAGAAGAGCAAATCAGAGACAGAATAGTTATTGGAATTGCAGATGCTGAAGTCTCCCTGAAGCTGCAGTTAGAGCCTGATTTAACGTTAGACGGGGCTATTAGGATGGCCCGCCAGAGTGAACTGGTGAAAAAGCAAAGTGCTGATCTGAGGTCTGAGAGTATTGTGGATGAAGTGCAACAGTCTAGGAAAATTACTAGTGAAAGGCACAGTGTGAGCGGTAGATCTAAAGTACTGGAAAGGCCTAGAAGTGGATGGGCGCAACATGGCCGATGCACACGGTGCTACCGGGCTCATGATCAGAGTGCTATATGCCCGGCCAGAGATAAAAGATGCAGAAAATGTAACAGAATAGGCCATTTTGAAGTGGTGTGTAAAACTGAATACATTAAGGAGATGCAGGTGGACAGTGACCAGGAGGGTCAGGAAGTGTCTTTTGTGGGGTCTGTTGTGGAACGGACAAGCTCAGAGGAAGATTGGAAAGTTACCTTTACTGTAATGGGAGCCAATGTTGATTTTAAGATTGACACAGGAGCTGATATCACTGTAATGTCTTTTGCTGAATTTATGAAACTGCCTCGACAGCCCCAGCTGGCGAAGGTTACTACAAATGTTCATAGTCCTGGTGGCCGCATTGATTGTGTGGGGAAATTTCTTGCCAGCTGTGAGTACAAACAAAGGAAGTTCACCATGTGGGTGCATGTGATCCGAGGTCAGTGTGTTAACAGTTTATTGAGCAGAAAAGCAGCCTGTGACTTGGGCCTCGTGGCCAGAGTGAATGAGATCTCTGAAGATATGTTTGGCGAGTTGGGCCTACTGAGCTGCAAACCTGTCCGTATAGCACTTAAAAGTGACGCAGTCCCGTACAGTATTTCTACTCCTCGTAGAATTCCGTTCCCGCTCATGCCTCAAGTGGAGAAAGAGCTCATGCGCATGAAGTCTATGGGGGTTATTGAAGAGGTTGTTGAAGCAACTGATTGGTGTGCCCCCATTGTTCCAGTTGCAAAGAAAAACGGAAAGGTGCGCATCTGTGTGGACCTGAAAAGGTTGAATGAGGCAGTGAAGAGGGAGAGATTTGTGCTGCCGACACTGGAAGATATAGCCCCGAAGTTGGCTGGGGCGAAGTTCTTTTCCACATTAGACGCTTCTAGCGGCTTTTGGCAGATCCCCCTGGATCCAAAGTGCCGCAAACTGACTACCTTTATCACTCCGGTAGGTCGGTTCTGTTTCTGCAGACTTCCCTTTGGGATATCCTCCGCTCCTGAGATCTTTCAGAGGGAAATGAGTTCTCTCCTGAGTGGCCACGTGGGCACAGCAGTCGTCATGGACGACATTCTAGTGTATGGGTCTACAGTGGAGGAGCATGATCAGCGTTTGAGTTGTGTGCTGCAGGCTATCAAAGAGTCTGGGCTGAAGCTGAATAAAGAAAAATGTCATTTTAGGAAAACTGAATTATGCTACTTTGGGCATATCATCAACGGGGATGGCATCAAGCCGGACCCCGAGAAAATTCGGGCTATAGAACAGATGAAAAGCCCTTCTGATGTACATGAGCTGAGACAGATATTGGGCCTAGTAAATTACGTGGGCAAGTTTCTTCCAGATTTATCTACAGTTTTGCACCCTATCACAGAGTTGCTTAAGAAAGATGTTGCCTGGGTCTGGGGACCCTCACAAGAAAAAGCGTTCCTGCATGCTAAGTCCCTGCTGGGGTCTGCCCCAGTGCTGGGGTTCTACGACCCTTCAAAAAAGACTGTGGTTAGTGCTGATGCAAGCAGTTATGGGTTGGGGGCTGCACTCCTGCAGCTGAATGACAACAAACTACAGCCCATCGCCTACTGTTCCCGCACACTGACGGCTGCGGAGTCAAAATACGCTCAAATTGAGAAAGAGTGCCTGGCTGCAGTTTGGGCCTGTGAGCGCTTTCAGCGTTATCTAGTGGGTTTGGAGAAATTTAGTCTGGAAACTGACCACAAACCGCTAGTCCCTCTTATCAATTCTTATGACATCGACAAAACACCCTTGAGATGCCAGAGACTTTTAATGAGACTACTCAGGTTCAATGTTCAGGCAGTGCATGTGCCGGGGAAGCAGCTGGTTGTGGCAGATACACTGTCCAGGCTCCCGCTGGCTGCTGCTGAAGAATCCTCCACAGAGTCGGATGTAAAAGTGTATGTTGATTCAGTTCTGGCCTCTAAGTCCATTTCTTCAAGGAAACTGGAAGAGATAAAGAAAGAGACATATTTGGACACAGATCTGCAAGAAGTTATAAAGTACATAAGAGATGGCTGGCCCGAGAGCCGGGCAGCCTGGATGTCTTTAAATGCTTACCAGCCAGAGAGGTCACAGCTCACGGAGCTGGAGGGGTTGGTACTGTTCCAAGACCGTATTGTAATTCCTGTCAGCATGAGGAAGGAGATGTTAAACAGGATTCATGATGGCCACTTAGGCATTACAAAGTGCAGAGAAAGAGCAGCTACAGCTGTGTGGTGGCCTGGGATCAGCTCCGACATTGCAAATCACGTGTCTAAATGTGCCTTTTGCCGGGAACGCCGGCCTACTCAGAGAAGGGAGCCCTTAATGTCTACTCCGCTGCCTGCGGGGCCGTGGCAGAAAATAGCTGCTGATTTGTGTGAACTGCACGGGAAAAAGTTTCTTGTTGTTATCGACTACTATTCCAGGTATTTGGAAATAGCACCCCTGAATGATATCACAAGTCAGGCCGTTATCATTCGCCTGAAGAGCTTGTTCGCCCGCTGGGGCATTCCAATGGAGCTGGTGAGTGATAATGGCATGCAGTTCGCTTCTACAGAGTTCAGTGCTTTCAGCAGGGAATATGATTTTGTGCATTCCACGTCAAGTCCACATTATCCGCAGGCCAACGGAATGGCTGAAAGGGCAGTTCAAACAACAAAATTCATCCTAAAGCAATCTGAACCGTACCTAGCCCTCTTGTCATACAGGGCGACGCCCATTCAAGCCACCGGGTTTAGCCCGGCACAGCTGATGCTAGGACGCCAGATTCGCACCACTTTACCCTCAGTGGGTGTCTTCAAGCCGCCTGGCCCTGTTCCTCGGGACGAAGTCCTTAGGAGGGATGAAGAGGCCAAAAAGGGTTATCGTTTCTTCTACGACAGGAGACATTCTGTCAGGCCTTTACAGGAACTGAAAGCGGGCCAAAGTGTCAGAATTAAACTGGATGATGAGAAGAAATGGAAGACGCCTGCTACGGTAGTGGGCCGCTCTCCAGAACCAAGGTCTTACACAGTCCTTACAGAGGGAGGGACGGTTACACGCCGTAACCGAAGACATCTTCAGCCTGTACCTGAGAGTCTGGAACCGGATACCTCAGTACCACCGCCGGTGGGATCTCCTGTTCTAAGAGAGGTGCCTTCCCCTCAGCAAGATCATAGCGGGGATATATCTTTGCCTCCAGCAGACTCTTGTTCACCATCCTCTGTATCAGAGGACAGTTCATGCAAAGTTACATCAAGCGGAAGAGTGGTGAGGCTTCCGGCCCGATACAGGGACTGACTTTAGCTAGAACAGTGACCGGAAGTATGGGCAGAATAATCCCATGGTCACTGTGGACTAGGGTAGTCTACCCCGATGTCCAAGTCAGGATGTAATTTATTTGTTCATGTTTTCTAATCCATCTGTTCTTATAATGTTCTAAAACAAAATGTTGTTGTATACCCTGTTGGTGTACCTTGTTATTTAATATATGCGAATGTATGCTTTGCCTTTGAAAAAGGGGAAGATGTGATGATAGCAGGATGTGATGTCACTAGCTGGTGGGCGGGGCTTAGGTCCGGTGTCTGTGTCGCAGTTAGTTTAGTACAATCAACCTGTCTGGATGTGTATTGCTATGCTCTGTAATAAAATAGAGTTGTACCATCATTGCTGTGTCCTGCATATGTCCTGCATCTCATGACAATACATATATAACCCATATGTTCACTGACGCGGTGTTGTTGGGTCTAAACAGCACACAAGCACTTAATTAACATTTTAATGTTTATATTTATAGCATCACGATGATAACTTTTACACATAAAGCAAATATATTAACTTAAATTACAAAGATTTTTTTTAAACTCTATAAAATAAGCAAGAGCTAAGAACCAGTTTAAAAAAAATAAAATAAACTTGTGACCATGCCCCATTCACATACATGGACATTGTTTAACACATAAATCTTTTGGTAGAAAGTTCTTGTACATTGTGTAGCACAACGCCATCTATTGGTTGAAAGTTCCTGGACATTGTGTAACACAGCACCATCTATTGGTTGAAAGTTCCTAGACATTGGGTAACACAGCGCCATCTATTGGTTGAAAGTTCCTGGATATTGTGTAAGACAGCCCAATATATAGGAAGAAGGTGTCAAGATCCGCTTCTGTTTACCTTTTCGCGTAAATTTTTGGGCGTTGCTTCTTGCCTCGTCGTGGTCACGTCATTCTTGGGTGCCGCTACTTGCATTGCCATCAGGGCCGGATTGGGGAATCAGACCGGCCAGGGAAATTTGTATAGACCGGCCCAGCCCAGCCTCCCTCTGAGTCAACCCTGCCCCCTTCAGAGATTAATGTCAGTTAGAAACATAGAACAGGCATTAAAATAGTTAATAGTATACAGGTAGAAAGTGTCCCCACCGCCGCAAAGTCTTTAGCCTACAACTATGTATGTGTGTGTGTCTGTGTGTGTGTTTGGTGTGTATATGTGTGTGTGTGTGTGAGTGTGTCTATGTGTGTGTGTCTGTGTATGTGTGAGTGTCTGTGTGTGTGTCTGTGTGTGTATATGTGTGTGTGTGTCTGTGTGAGTGTGTGTGTGTGTGTCTATGTATGAGTGTGAGTGTGATTGTGTGTATGTGTGAGTATATATATATATATGTTTGTGTGTGTGTGACATTATTCATACAAAATATTACGTTTTTTGCTTCTCACAGATTTATACAGAACATCTGATGCAGATTTGATTTCTGGCTAAATCACAGAAGTCAGAATATTATCCATGGACAATTATTTTACCTCAACAGAACTCATTAGCATCAGCAAATAGTCTAAGTGGGCATAGCTGGTTGACAAGGGATAGAGTTGACACAATATGGATGCATTTAAAGGGCAGGGTGTTTTTTGAGTTATGGGAACTCAGTGGGTGGGAAAAAACTGAATTGCACCCAAATCGTGACAAGGAACTTTGGTTGGTTTCTGGCTTTGGCAATGTGATGCCAATGTCTCCACTTAGGCTAACCACAAAGTAGCTTATTTTGAGGAAATATGGGAAAAGCTGTTGGTAAAATAATTGTACATTACATGTCCTGTCTGAGTCATATTCATTCCTCACATTTGTGATTGTGACTCTGCAGGGGGCCTGTACTATACACAGGGCAGGTCAGTCAGTTTTTATTAGTCTGACAGTCTCCATGACTTGTAGCATTTATCCAGGGTTTTCACATGAAGGGCTACTTACTGGAATATTATCAATTGGAATAATAGCCATTTTTTTAACACTGACAACCAAGCAAAAATATGCATTGTAATTTGTACTTATATAAATATCATATGTAAGCCCCCAGGACTTGTTACCTCGCTCCTTCTTGCCTTCCACTTCATTGTGAGTCCTGTCCTGACTCTCTGCATGCGCCCACAGAGTGCCGAGTGCTCATAACTTCAGCCTTCTTCCACAGTAAGTCCACTACTACATACTTGAGCACGCTGCACGCAAAAGCCCACCGTACTCCTGCCCCCCCCTGATTTTATGAGTTTTATTGTTTATGCCTACCCTTAATCCCCCTTCCTTTTATTGGAGTTATATTTTATTATTATGTTGTTGTCTGTATGTTTCCTCTATGTTTATGTTTTATATGGAGTGTGTCACTATAAGTTAAATGGTGTGTTTTTAGAGTGCAGTCCCGAGTGAAATAAAGTATTTTGAGTAGCTCCTTTTAGAACAGTTGGTCTTTCCTGGTTCTTTCAGGATTTCCTGTCGCTGAGGACCTGCTTTCTGGCTGCACTTTCCAAAATCATCATACTTCAGTGGGACTATTGTAAGTTTATTTTTTAATTACTGTTATTTAAAGCTAGACAAATACTGATATACTTATTTTTCTGAGCAAGAGCTCAGTAGGCGAATGTATATTGAAATATTATCTAATAGATTTGATGGAACAGCATTTTGGCATTTTTAATATGCTGTGTTGAGTACAAATTTGCCATCATGAGGTACAAAGGACTTGTCACTGGGGCAGTACCCTTAAAAAGTCAAATTTGCCCCATTTTTTAAGGGTACATTATGCTACAATAGCACTGAGGTCCAATTTAGTCTCCAAAGGTACATATTTGTCTTTGAAAGGTACAATTTGTACACATTTTTTCTGACAGTTTATCTGAAGGAGAGTAGCTGCCCATATGCAAACATGTTAGCACTGAGATGCAATGGAAGCTAGATTTCAACATGGTAGCACCCATGACTAGACAGAGGCAAGGACTAATCTCAATACTATGATTATGAAATGTATTCAATGTTTAACATCCTTTTAACACTGAGTGGAAACCTTTTTTTCTGCCTGGTAAACTATAGGGATACTTTCCAGCCCTGATAGGTGTTTAACCCATCTGCCAGGAACTATCATTATATAAACAGAAATATAACTATCGGACTCTGACTTACTGCATGATGTGTGTGATAGTGTGGTATCAATCCCACTCAGCAAATGTAGTCATAGGTTACCTAAACATTGTATCTAGCAACTACAGACGTCCAATCATTAATCATTGCACTGATTCAGTAAACTATGATGATAGATTTGGTGATTTAGACATGCTGGATTCTGTGTTAAGTTGGTGTGAAAAGTCCTTTTACTCTTTTCATGGGTTGAGTCTTAACTAACCTTTGACATATGCTTATCAATACAACTCAGTGACAAATTTCCTTTTCTACAATTGATTTTCTTAAGTATTATTCTTTATTAATTCAACATCCATAGTGGAATATTTAGTTGTGGTTTTTTTTTTTTGCTTAAATGTCTAATTCAGCTATTCTTCTGAAAATATATTCAAAGGATTTATGCTTGTGAAATTATAATATAACACTGCCTATATGCCAATGAGCTGCAGGCAAAGAAAATAATTTACTTCAATTTACAGTTATGAGGCTGGGGGAAAATGATGCCTTCTTATCACCTTTTTCTTTTGTAAGTCTCTGTATTTTTTAAGTCTTCAAAAGGCAGGAGCTGATGATGAATTCTTAAGCAGATCACACTGATAATTGTATTTCAGAACTGTCAACTCTATGAAGACTGTCCACAAAGGTGTCTCAGCTCACTTGAGCTATTTGTGTCACTGCTTTTCTTGGAAACCAACCCTCGCTAAAACCCCCAAATCACTAGGGATATTGTTAAATCTTCTGAAAGGATTATTAGATCAAAATAATATATATATAAGTGTCACTTTGCAACAATTAAGAAAGAACTATTGATGAACCAAACTTCATCATGAAATATGCACGAGCTCGCAAAACGCCACTTTTGTACCAATTGTCACGCAGCTCCCTGTGTCACTTCTTTTGATTAATGGACCATTTGGAGTCCTAAAAAAATCCTAGTAATACAAATAAAAAAAGAATCATAAATATTGAATAAGTTGAACACAATGCTGTTAACCTTGACTATATTATGTTGAATTTGTAAGCAATATGTACTATATTAAGAAAATAAATTGCTATGGGGATTAAAAACAAATTGGAGGTTTTGTAGAATGTCACCTCCTCAACCTTGTCACTGATTATTCTGCCATGATTAATTAGTTTAGTTAGCTCTGCAATCGGGTCACAAACAGCGACCAGGCTTCCTGCTCTTTACCATTGGGTCTACACCTTATCCAGAATGGGGTTTAGCAAACATATTTATAAACATCAGATTAAAGAGAGAACAATAAAGAAATTGATGTTTTTTAACTACATTTCTGCTATGTAATGAAAATAAATTAATGTCACACTTATCTGGTTTGTGATATTAAGAGTATTCTTTAGTTTTGATAATCATAACAGTATTTGGGTTTTGCACATTATATTACTGTATAATTAAAATGTTGCCGCTTTTAAAATAAATACTAACAGTGCTTAAAAGCCTACGGCTAGGCTGACCATATTGCCGCTTTAAGAAGGAACACATATGAAAAATACATATGTGAGGGTTCTTATACAAAACCATTTCTTTAAACAGCCCTGAAAACAGCCCTGACATATGTATTTTTCATATGTGTCCCTTTTTAAAGCGGCAATATGGTCAGCCTACCTACGGTCCACTTTAAAGAAACATAAACGCCTTGTAGTGTCAAGATTTTATTGTAGTGTTACTATTAATTAACATACCTACTGAGTATGAAAATGTTCGTAATATTTAAACACGTTGTTTGCCACAATTGTTTTATTGATTAAGGAAAGACTCAATACCACTTGCCTTATCAAGACTTGTTACTGAAAAAAGACAAGGCTTGCCACTGTCATTTTATCTGTAAGACTTACATTGCTTTGCTGTATTTTTTCTTATCAACTCTGCTCAGGCCAATTAGGGATAGATATGTAGCAGAGTTAGGGTTTGAAAATTCTGCAGTGTTTATGTCCAATTCTCAGTAAATAGAAAAAAAAAATTCTGTATTTATTCAAACCCACTGTTTAAATCTGACCCACATCAAAATCTTTAGTCTATAAATACAATATTCTGTAGGTATAGTTTATTGGTTACATAAATAATTAACAAAGACAGTTCATAACTAGACACATTTTTGACCTATTGAATAGCATCACACCTTTAAAATATTACTACATTGTCATATTTACCATTTAGCTTTTTCTACTTGCCTGAGTCATAATTAAGTGTTAGAAGCCATTTGCCATGTGCATCTAAGCCTAAGGGGACATGAGAAAGGTTTATAAGTCTATTAGGGTTATGAAAACCCATGAATGCTGAGTGTTATGAACTATAGTTCAATCATGTCAATACAATTGTATTAGCTGTTACATGTGCCTTCAAAAACAAATAATTCTGCATATAAACTCTAGATGAACTCATGGGTCATTTATTCACTTCCTCTCATTTTTTAGATAGTTGTTACAGATACGCATCGTGCTGGTGGTTGTTGTCGACACATATCACTATTATTAAATTCAAGCTAAGATATTTGTTTTTCACAACATTATGGGACTCATGCATCAAGTGTGGTGATTTTTATCACTAAATTAACACCGGAAAATATAACGTTTTATTGTGTCTGTGTATTAACATTGATTTTTTTTCCCCTTCAATATCTGTACTTTTTAGACTTATTTTTGGCACTCGTCTATCTTTATAAAACAGAGTTTGTGTATTCATAAGCTCACTGTGGTTCTAGACTAAAATATGTAGGTGTACAAAATGTCAACCACAAAGCTATACATTAAGGTTAAAGGGGCGAACTAGTGGATTACCTGATTTTATACTACACTATACTGCATAGGGCATTGCATATGTACAAAATGGAGGTATCATGAGAAAGTAACACAGCTGACATATTTTAAATTTAAAGGTGCTACAGCAATGAGCAATGGTGCATAGCGCCCTCAGTATTTTTCTAGAACTGCTGCTGCGGGAGTTTTAAATTACATAAGGTTTTCTTAGATTGCTTACTATGTGTAAATCCAGAAAGTCTTTGGGGCACACAAAACTAGTTTTTGAGTTAAAGAGACATAAAAATGAAAAAAGAAAAATTTTTTTGAAGTACATTATTATTGTAATGAAAGTCAGTTCTAGAGCAGGTATTCACTTCTGGAACCTAGCTGAACACAACTGGTGAGCCAATGACAAAAGACATATTTATGTATTCACCAAGCACAAGCTGGCTTACAGTAGTGCATTGCTGCTCATAAGCATGTTTTTCAACAAATTATGTCAAGGCATTGAATAAAATGTGATAGCTTAAGTAAATTGTGAAGTTTCTATCTGAACCATGGAAGTTCAGTTCTGAGTTTTGCGTGTGCCATGGAGGTTCAATCTTTTTCAAATGAAGAGCCACATTAGTTTTGTTTTTTTAATCACTTACATGAGAATTAAATACATTTTTAAATAATAAAAAAAATTACCAAAAACAAAATGCATACACATATTTAATATAAACAAAAAATAAATGTAAACATTTTTTTTCCATTAGAAGCTAGTATAGGCACATAAACCAAAAAGTGCCTTTTAACCAGTGATGTATTCAAGTCTCAAGACAAGTCTCAAGTCCTTCAAGATACTTTCAAATCAAGTCTCAGGTCAAATCTCAAGTCTGGGAGCCAACTTTAATAGAAAAAAAGGAGGTGGTGGTGGGTGTGTGTGGGGAAGGATCAATAACTAAAAAAATCAAGAAGATATGCGCAAAGTTAGGTAAAATTAATTAAATTATCATAGGTAAGTTCAACAAGGCTTTATTTAAATGCAAATTTATCAAAATTGCATTTTAGGTAAACAATTTTTTCCATAAGATGCAAGTCGGTTGCTAAAAATATACAAGTCCGTAGTCGAGTCAGTGCGTCATTTATTGCGAGACGAGTCATTGAAGCGGCTTGAGTCTGAGTCAATGGACTCAAGTCTACATCACTGCTTTTAACCACAGAAATATGACTGAAATAAACCAGTTGAAGAGAACCATTGTGTTGCAGTTGGGGAAATAAAGACATTTTGATTGGATAAATTGTGAGCACACAATTTTGCATTTGGGTCCCAGGACTAAGGATGAACAGTGCTTTTCTATACATATATCCCTTTAGAAAAACACATATTGATGTTTTAACCTTTCTTGCGGCTTTTGGAAATGCCCATATCATTGGATTTTTATAAGGTTATTAGCATTGGTTATCTTCATCTATAGTAGGACACGTCCACTAGATTGCATCTTTTATCATTATCTACTTTATTAATTCAATATTCACCACTCACCATAAAGGATGTCACAATGAAAGAAAACATGTTAATTTTATCTAGCCATTACCTATTTCATGACTGATGATGGCTGTCTTTGTTTTCATTAATTTAATCCATTCCTCCGTGCTGTTGGGAAATAATTGAATGTAGGACAATATTACTGCTAGAAATATGTTGTGCTGAATGAACACTGTCTAATTTTTAATTGACTGCTTTTTCATATCACTGTGACGTCCTTCTTAATAAGTAAGCAAAACATTCACGGTAACAAAAATACATATTCATGCATTTAATGACAAACATGTTAGCATACATCTTTACATACTAATCACATTAAATAGAACGCATGTTTATGTATTTTGACTGTATTGAAGTAATGAAATAGCAATGCCCCTTGGCTCTTTTCTTTCCATGCTTTAGTGAATTCTTATCTTCTTTGGACCATTTTGGTAGTAAGAAAGAAAAGCATGTCATATCTACCTGATGTACAAGGTTTGAGATACAATGCTTAGGTTAGCATAACATTTTCTTCCCTTCATTGCATTCAGCCTTGCATGAGAGCTCCAGTAAATGTACAGTAAGCACATGTGTATGTGTGATAATAAGATTGCTGGTGAAGACAAGGAGCAATTAGCTTGCTTGCTTACTTACATGGGTTAGAATGACAAGATGCCATTGCTGATCTCCTTCATTCATATAATAAGGCTCTCTCCTTGTCTACATTTTTTTAAAAATGAAAGGCATGCGCTGTCAACGCTTTCCTTATGTCTTTCAAATGCATGTTAATTTTGTAATCACACAGACATTAAATTAAAAGTAGATTGATTGAATAAAATCAATATAAAAAAAAAGAAAATGTGAAAGAACAGGCTTAATATCATGTGAGGAACTCATTAGGGTACTATGATGTTTAACAATTAATTTTATAATGATGTTTACCAATCAATCAACAAGAAAAGAGCGTGGAAAATGTGTATTATATTGGTGTTTGTCATCTGTGTTTCTTGTATTACTGATTCTTATGTTTGAGAAAATTCACTAAAAGTATTTGCATAAATAAATACATATATACATAAATAGACTGAAATACAGGTGCTAAACTAAAACTACAATTATGCTAGATATTTGTCACATTGGAAAAACACTATGCAGATTAATGTAATTATCTCCGTTTTATGCAGCTCTGTAAAATGTATCTGTATAATCTCGTTTTGTCTTATTTTCTAATCTAAACTCTTTATGATAAAATTAATCAAATTAATTGTATTATTTGCTTAAAGGGACAGTATACCCTACATTTTATCAAGTAAATTTTTTTCCCAGTATTCCATTTTACCTGATGGAGGGCTAGATTACAAGGGGCATGTTTTTTGTTTTTTTTTACGTAAGAAAAAATGACGCATGCGCGTGCATGTATTCCCCAATAGATCGCGCAAGCGCCATCACCTTTTTGCATTGCCCATATAAGTCAATGGAAAAACAATGTTGAAACAAAATAAACACCCATCACTCAAACAACATAGCATATTCGCATTAGCATAAGTGAAATATTTACAGTAGATACATAGTTAAAATCTTTATTAAATATGAATATTGCATAATTATGTTTTAGCATGTTTTTATCTGCTTAATAGCAAAGGGCCAGGGGTGAGTAGGCTCTAATAAGACCCGGATACTAAATAAGTGTATGTGCAGGTTTAAAAAGGTACTCACTTTGTTTTGTCGATCTCCATTGTGTATACTGTGGGATATTTCATCTCTTTGTTTTCACTTAATACATATATACCCATATAAATACCTTAATATATATGTACACATATATAGACACACACATATATATATAAATATATATATATATATATATATATATATATATATACATACATACATACATACATACATACAAATACATCTTTATCAATATTGATTCATATGATTGATTCAATACATCTTTAGCAATAGTGTTCATACAGGGAGTGCAGAATTATTAGGCAAATGAGTATTTTGACCACATCATCCTCTTTATGCATGTTGTCTTACTCCAAGCTGTATAGGCTCGAAAGCCTACTACCAATTAAGCATATTAGGTGATGTGCATCTCTGTAATAAGAAGGGGTGTGGTCTAATGACATCAACACCCTATATCGGGTGTGCATAATTATTAGGCAACTTCCTTTCCTTTGGCAAAATGGGTCAAAAGAAGGACTTAACAGGCTCAGAAAAGTCAAAAATAGTGAGATATCTTGCAGAGGGATGCAGCACTCTTAAAATTGCAAAGCTTCTGAAGCGTGATCATCGAACAATCAAGCGTTTCATTCAAAATAGTCAACAGGGTCGCAAGAAGCGTGTGGAAAAACCAAGGCGCAAAATAACTGCCCATGAACTGAGAAAAGTCAAGCGTGCAGCTGCCAAGATGCCACTTGCCACCAGTTTGGCCATATTTCAGAGCTGCAACATCACTGGAGTGCCCAAAAGCACAAGGTGTGCAATACTCAGAGACATGGCCAAGGTAAGAAAGGCTGAAAGACGACCACCACTGAACAAGACACACAAGATTTTTCTAAGGTTTTAGGGACTGATGAAATGAGAGTGAGTCTTGATGGGCCAGATGGATGGGCCCGTGGCTGGATTGGTAAAGGGCAGAGAGCTCCAGTCCGACTCAGACGCCAGCAAGGTGGAGGTGGAGTACTGGTTTGGGCTGGTATCATCAAAGATGAGCTTGTGGGGCCTTTTCGGGTTGAGGATGGAGTCAAGCTCAACTCCCAGTCCTACTGCCAGTTTCTGGAAGACACCTTCTTCAAGCAGTGGTACAGGAAGAAGTCTGCATCCTTCAAGAAAAACATGATTTTCATGCAGGACAATGCTCCATCACACGTGTCCAAGTACTCCACAGCGTGGCTGGCAAGAAAGGGTATAAAAGAAGAAAATCTAATGACATGGCCTCCTTGTTCACCTGATCTGAACCCCATTGAGAACCTGTGGTCCATCATCAAATGTGAGATTTACAAGGAGGGAAAACAGTACACCTCTCTGAACAATGTCTGGGAGGCTGTGGTTGCTGCTGCACGCAATGTTGATGGTGAACAGATCAAAACACTGACAGAATCCATGGATGGCAGGCTTTTGAGTGTCCTTGCAAAGAAAGGTGGCTATATTGGTCACTGATTTGTTTTTGTTTTGTTTTTGAATGTCAGAAATGTATATTTGTGAATGTTGAGATGTTATATTGGTTTCACTGGTAAAAATAAATAATTGAAATGGGTATATATTTGTTTTTTGTTAAGTTGCCTAATAATTATGCACAGTAATAGTCACCTGCACACACAGATATCCCCCTAAAATAGCTATAACTAAAAACAAACTAAAAACTACTTCCAAAACTATTCAGCTTTGATATTAATGAGTTTTTTGGGTTCATTGAGAACATGGTTGTTGTTTAATAATAAAATTAATCCTCAAAAATACAACTTGCCTAATAATTCTGCACTCCCTGTATGAGTGTAACTGTACTTTGTAATGTATTTTTTAAGTGTTTTATGCAACTTTTTAGTTTTGGAAAACAGTTAACCACAGCTCTAAGATTGTGGTAAGGATTGAAGTGTAAAGGGTGATTCCGCTAGCGCAATCGTGATTTTGCTTCACCTGTAACATCAGCGAAATGTAAATGGCTCGCAAAAACACAAAAAAACTGTTTGCGCCTCACTTGTAATCTAGCCCGGAGTGTATTAACCCCTTGCACCAATCAAACTAAGATCTACGTCATGCGTTACTGTCATGGGGGAAGGGGTGCCCCCTTACCTGGTCACCGGCGGGTATGGCAGAGGGCACCAACGCGAGTTCCTCCTGTGGCCGTAGCTGCACCTGACAGAGCATGGAAGTGTGTACTTGTCCACTTCTTTCTGCTTATCCTCCTTGATCTGTCCATTGAATTTGACACTGTTTACCACGAAACCGTACCTTTAGTGTAGCCTTCTCTGGGGCCTCCTCTGCCCTGTCACCACTTTCTGTCGGAGTACCGCAAGGCTCTGTCCTCGCTCCCCTTCTCTTCTTAATCTACACGTCATCACTAGGTTCCCTAATAAAGTCCCATGGTTTCCATTATCATTTGTATGCTGACAACACCCAAATCTATTTCTCTGCACCAGACCTATCTCTTTCCTTGCTAACCCGTGTCACTAACTGCCTTTCTCACATCTCTTCCTGGATGTCCTCTCACTACCTCAAGCTAAATCTCTCCAAAACTGAGCTCCTTATTTTCCCCCTTCTTCCAAAATCTCCACCCCCAATCTCTCTATAACTGTCGACAACTCCATCATTACCCCTACCCTGCATGCCCGATGTCTCATTTGACTCAGATCTTTCTTTCACTCCTCACATTCAGTCCTTGTCTAAAGCCTGCCGCTTCCACCTTAAAAACATCTAAAAAAATCAGATACTTCCTTACACAAGACACAACTAATATTTGAATCCACTCTCTCATCCTTTCCTGCCTCGATTACTGCAATTCTGTCCTCTCTGGTCTCCCCACCTTCCGCCTAGCTCCTTTACAATCCATAATGAATGCCTCTGACAGGCTTATCTTCCTTACACGTCGCTCTTTATCTGCTGCACCTCTCTGCCAATCCCTTCACTGGCTTCCTCTTGCCCCTAGGATCAAACACAAAATTCTCACCCTGACATACAAAGCCCTCAACTGCACTGCTCCCCCTATATCTCAGACCTTGTCTCCAGATACTCTCTCTCACGTCCCCTTCGCTCTGCTCATGACCTCCTACTCTCCTCCTCTCTTGTTACCTTATCACACTCCTGTTTACAGGACTTCTCCAGACTGGCTCCCATCTTGTGGAACTCTCTGCCTCGCTCTACAAGACTCTCCCCTAGTTTTGAAAGCTTCAAGTTCTCCCTAAAGACTCTACTGTTCAGAGATGCATACAACCTACGCTAACCTTTCTTTATACCAGTTCCTCTCCTCCATTGCTATCCATGTAAGCCTAAGAGTCCAGCTGTTTGTAGATCACCTTCTTAAGAGCTGACTACAACAGTGCAACCGACGGACTGCAAGTTTGAAGAGGCAATAAAGGCATTTTCTCTTTGGTCTGTCGATGCTTTGACTATTGGGGCCTAAGTTTTGGGCTTTGGTATAAAGACAGAGTTAATATAAAGAAGCAAGTGTGTGTACAGAAAGTGATAAAATGAGAAAATCTTATTTCCCTGCAAGCTCAAACCATTTTAATGTGTTTGATTTCACAATACAAAACCAGTTATTTCATATATAACAAAATAAAGCTAAAGAAGCAATATATCATACATTTTATATTCTGCAGCTGGTATAACAAGTCAAATACAATAAGGAAAAAACTTGCGACTTCCGTTGGCGGGAAACTCCAGCGCCAAAGCCCCGCGTCTTTGGGCATCTAGCTGTTTGAGTGAATCATCCTTACCAGAGGCCCTACAGTGCATTACCACCGCACTGAGCTAACGCTCAGCTATTGGAAAAGATGTCTACTACATCACCCCTGATTTAGGAATTAAGTCTGTATACCTGGGCAGTTCCTCTCTCCCACCGGTGTTGCGTGAGAGAGGCCAACACTCGAGTCCTTGCCTTGGTTGTTCTTTGCTCCTGGCTTATACAGAAAGTTTGTTTGCTGATAACATCATAGAGGCAAAAGACTTACCACCATTGCATCTGAGAGAGAACGGTTCTAAAATCGGTTATTAGGAAACCTCCTCACACCGGTGCTGCGTGAGGAGATGTGAGTGTTTTCCCTTTTTGTTTGCTGGGATCCCCCATCAGTTGAGGGCATAAATCTACTCACCTTATCTCGAAAGGAAGGTGTCAGCTGCTGTGATTAAGCCTAGCCATTTTTCCACACTTAATTTGGGCTATCTATTTAGAGTACTGGTTATGTTACTCAGATCCTGAGATAATATAGAGTACATTTAACTAGCTTAACATCTCCCTGAAGGGGAACAGTTTGGTCACAAATCAACTGCCTATATTTACTGTGACTAGTTATTTCTAAAGCTTTGATTATACTTTGAATGTATGGAATCTAAATATACACCTTATTTCTAAACTCGCTGTACAGAGATTAACACCCTAGAAACATTGATATGCCCTGATTTAACTGGCAAATTTCATGACATTGTATAGGAGACTGTAAAGTTATTGCTCCTATCAAAGTTTGAACTTGTATTTGATAATTTTTGGAACCATAACTGGTCGTATGGTCACAGGGTTATCCCCCTATTATCATTAAATTTGTTATTAAAAAAATAATTCACATCCTCACACTCTTCACATATCACTTCCTTGATCTCCTTCTCCCTCTTTTTTTTCTCTTCTTCTTCCCATCATATTAATTGACTCTCCACACTTTTATGGATACTTTTTGGTCACCTTCTCACACCAAAAGTACTTCTCCAGCTATGGCTTCTAAACCAAAATATAGGAAACATAGAAATACAATAGAAACCTCAGTTGAAATACATCCAACAAACACTAACTACCCTTGTCGCAATGAGCATTTGGATATGCAAGCATTGGTAGATAATATTGCAGGAGTTCTGACCCCTAAATTTGACTTATTAAAAACAGAGATTAAGCATGATATAATAATTTTAACTAACAAAGTTAGACAATTCTCCAGTAGACTCCAAGAAGTGGAGCAGAGAATTTCAGATCTAGAAGATTTCAATGAAGTATACAAATTTAAAGTGGAAGTTAATAGTGCTATTCTTACTAAAATGCATTTTATTCCTTCCTCTTATCCCCTTATTATTTTTTAAAGGGTACATCGGTTAGGAAGGCTCAATGCTAATGATAATAGAGAAGTGAAAGTAAGACCTATTATTGTTAAACTTTTAAACTTCCAAGACAAGGTCACTATAATGCAATATTATCAAAAAGGGCAACCTATTACACTTGGAGACTCAAAATCTTGCTATTTCAAGACTTTTCCTATGAAACCTTGCTTAAGAGGAAGAAATTATCCCCATTGTGCACCAAACTGATTAATCAGGGGTTACAAGCCACCATACTTTATCCTGGTAAATTAAAATTTCACTTAAATTATTAGAATTATTTGTAAGACAACTTAAAGGGACAGTAAACCTTAAAAATAATGTTATATAATTCTGCACATAGTGCAGAATTATATAACATTATATTAGCCAAACTTTATAAAACCTAATCTACCCTTTTAATTTTTTTAAAAAAACGCTGTTTTAGAGACCCGCTCTATGTACTCTGCTGAGCGGGTTTGCTATATTCACACAGTGCATCGGGCCAGCTGTATAGTCACAGCCCGGCCCGACCGCGCCATAAGACTAAGTGCAGCTCGCTCCTGCTCTGCATCGGGCCGGGCTGTGACTATACAGCTGGACCGATGCGCTTTGTGAATATAACAGACCTGCTCAGCAGAGTACAGAGAGCGGGTCTGTAAAACAGCGGGGGTTTTTTTAAATTAAAAGGGTACATTAGGTTTTATAAAGTTTGGCTAATATAATGTTATATAATTCTGCACTATGTGCAGAATTATATTACATTATTTTTAAAGTTTACTGTCACTTTAAGGGAAGCAGAAGAGTTTTGAAAGGCTAAAAAGATACTTTAATTTGGAAAATGTCAGGGTTTACCTAATATTGTTTTTCACTGCTTCTTCAAGAGATTCAATTTTGTACGAGATGTGATTCGTGTGTTGGGGGGGAGCAGGGGTTTTGGGAGATATTTTTCCCCCTTTTTTTTCTCTCCTCCTTACATCAGTTATTCTTTGTGAGACTTCACGACGTAGTCAGGAACACTAAATATTATCTCATGGAATATAGGGGGCATTACATTGCCTATTAAATGTAAAGCAATTTTAACTATTCTCAGAAAGTTAAAGGCAGATCTAGCTTTTCTCCAGGAGACACACCTGAATACTGAAGAGGTGGCGAAATTAAAATTTTCCTGGGTTGGGAAAGTAATTGCTACTCCAAGTATAGGTAGGAAGAGAGGAGTAGCAATTTTAATTGGGGAAAAAAGTTATTCATGACATTATATATATATATATATATATATATATACACACACAGATCCCAAGGGTAGATACATCCTTTTGAAGATAAAAATAGCTAATTCTATCTACAGGGAGTGCAGAATTATTAGGCAAGTTGTATTTTTGAGGATTAATTTTATTATTGAACAACAACCATGTTCTCAATGAACCCAAAAAACTCATTAATATCAAAGCTGAATAGTTTTGGAAGTAGTTTTTAGTTTGTTTTTAGTTATAGCTATTTTAGGGGGATATCTGTGTGTGCAGGTGACTATTACTGTGCATAATTATTAGGCAACTTAACAAAAAACAAATATATACCCATTTCAATTATTTATTTTTTACCAGTGAAACCAATATAACATCTCAACATTCACAAATATACATTTCTGACATTCAAAAACAAAACAAAAACAAATCAGTGACCAATATAGCCACCTTTCTTTGCAAGGACACTCAAAAGCCTGCCATCCATGGATTCTGTCAGTGTTTTGATCTGTTCACCATCAACATTGCGTGCAGCAGCAACCACAGCCTCCCAGAGAGGTTCAGAGAGGTGTACTGTTTTCCCTCCTTGTAAATCTCACATTTGATGATGGACCACAGGTTCTCAATGGGGTTCAGATCAGGTGAACAAGGAGGCCATGTCATTAGATTTTCTTCTTTTATACCCTTTCTTGCCAGCCACGCTGTGGAGTACTTGGACACGTGTGATGGAGCATTGTCCTGCATGAAAATCATGTTTTTCTTGAAGGATGCAGACTTCTTGCTGTACCACTGCTTGAAGAAGGTGTCTTCCAGAAACTGGCAGTAGGACTGGGAGTTGAGCTTGACTCCATCCTCAACCCGAAAAGGCCCCACAAGCTCATCTTTGATGATACCAGCCCAAACCAATACTCCACCTCCACCTTGCTGGCGTCTGAGTCGGACTGGAGCTCTCTGCCCTTTACCAATCCAGCCACGGGCCCATCCATCTGGCCCATCAAGACTCACTCTCATTTCATCAGTCCCTAAAACCTTAGAAAAATCAGTCTTGAGATATTTCTTGGCCCAGTCTTGACATTTCAGCTTGTGTGTCTTGTTCAGTGGTGGTCGTCTTTCAGCCTTTCTTACCTTGGCCATGTCTCTGAGTATTGCACACCTTGTGCTTTTGGGCACTCCAGTGATGTTGCAGCTCTGAAATATGGCCAAACTGGTGGCAAGTGGCATCTTGGCAGCTGCACGCTTGACTTTTCTCAGTTCATGGGCAGTTATTTTGCGCCTTGGTTTTTCCACACGCTTCTTGCGACCCTGTTGACTATTTTGAATGAAACGCTTGATTGTTCGATGATCACGCTTCAGAAGCTTTGCAATTTTAAGAGTGCTTCATCCCTCTGCAAGATATCTCACTATTTTTGACTTTTCTGAGCCTGTCAAGTCCTTCTTTTGACCCATTTTGCCAAAGGAAAGGAAGTTGCCTAATAATTATGCACACCTGATATAGGGTGTTGATGTCATTAGACCACACCCCTTCTCATTACAGAGATGCACATCACCTAATATGCTTAATTGGTAGTAGGCTTTCGAGCCTATACAGCTTGGAGTAAGACAACATGCATAAAGAGGATGATGTGGTCAAAATACTCATTTGCCTAATAATTCTGCACTCCCTGTATAGGCTTTGTAATTTATATGCCCCTAACCAGATAAATATTGATTTTTGGGACTCTATCCAAGTAAAGATACTACAAATTAAAGAAGGTTATCTTATACTTGGTGGTGACTTTAATATGGCCCTTAGATAGCCTTAGAAAAAAAGTTAATCACTCTAAAACCAAAAGAGATTTACAGAATCTAAAATTTTCAAATATATTATTCAAAACCTAGCTGTTAGGAAAATATGGAGATTGTTGAATTCAGATTCTAGAGAGTTCACATGCTGCTCAAAAACTCATAAAACACTATCAAGAATCGATTTATTCCTGGTAGATGATAATTTAGTTAAATTACGAGCTAAAACCGCTATCCATCCCATATGTTTATAAGATCACGCACCCATACAGCTTCACATTTCACTCAAACCCCCCTTGTCCGATTTTCCCGATTTTATTCCCCTAAATTTTTAGTTAATAATCTAAAATTCAAAAATTGGATTATAGCGAAGTTTATTTAATTTTTACACTTTGATAGAGATTACCTAGACAAACCACATATATTTTGGGAAACTGCTAAAGCAGTGCTTAGAGGGGAAATTTTTGCGTACAATGTTTCAATGAAACAGAAGCATAGGCGAAAGGGCGAAGGAAGTCTCAAATTTTGTAGTTAATTCATAAAATCGTTATTTATTAGATATGTCATTAAAAAATTGGTCTTCTTACATAAGAGATTTAAAAGAGAGAGATGCCTTCTTAATCCATGAGACCACTCTCAAAGACATAAAAAAATGCAGGCCAAGTTCTACAAACAAGGAAATAGAGCAGGGAAATGACTGGCTAATCTATTCAAAAATGTTAATAGACCTACCATTGTAGAAAGATTGCAAAATGAAAGTGTGGTAGCTTCAACTCCTGAAGAAGTATTTCAGGTCTTCACTGATTTTTTTAAAGAGATATATGCCTTCAAATACTCCAATCTAACACAAAGAGATAAATTCTGGGGAAAAATCACGAACCTATCTTTATCAACTGATTTAGTCACCATTATAAATTCCCCCATTACCAAAACTGAAATCTCGATGGCCATACAGGCCTTGCAATTAAATATAGCGCCTGGGTCTGATGCTATCCCAAATGAGTTTTACAGAATTTTGTCCTAGTCTATCACACCACATCTTGATAAACTTTATAATTATTTCTATATTGGGAATAATCCAATTCCAGCTAACTTTACTGCTTCTTCCACAACGTTAATTTTAAAACCAGATAAAGATCTCAATAAGAAAGAATCTTACAGACCAATAGCACTTCTAAATACTGACTATAAAATTCTTACTTCAATTTTAGCCCACAGACTACAAACTGTCTTATCTCATATTATTCATAAAGACCAGGCAGGTTTTATGCACAAACGGAATTCTGCCTCTAAAATTAGGGAAGTTTTTCTTATCATTGATTTCTTTAATGCCCTTAAAAAACAGTTTCCTGACAGAGAGAATGAGCTCCCAGAACTTGCAATTATCTCAATTGACGCCGAAAAGGCTTTTAATTAGGTCCAGAATGACCACTTACTTAAAACCTTGTCTAGATTTGGGTTTAAAGAGAATTTTGACAATTTTATCACACATTTATATAATAAACCTCAGACACAACTCTTAGTCAATGGTCTTGAATCTCCTGTAATTACTCTTAGTAGGGGCACACACCAGGGATGCCGGTTATCTCCTTTATTATTCTATATATTTTCTATCCTGCTCTCCTTCATGCTTGTCTCTCCTATGCCACAGCCACTGCCCTCCCCCCGCCTACCAGCACAGCACAGGTAACTCCCTTTGTTTAACTTTCTTCCTACAGCCACTGCCCTGCCCCCCGCCTCCCAGCCCTCCCACCTCCCAGCACCTATTTAATGGAAGTTGCTGCTGCCTTACTCTGAGAATGCAGCCACTTCCAGCCTGCTCTCCTTCATGCTTGTGTCTCCCATGCCACAGCCACTGCCCTCCCCCCGCCTACCAACACAGCACAGGTAACTCCCTTTGTTTAAATTTCTTCCTACAGCCACTGCCCTGCCCCCCGCCTCCCAGCCCTCCCACCTCCCAGCACCTATTTAATGGCAGTTGCTGCTGCCTTACTCTGAGACTGCAGCCACTTCCAGCCTGCTCTCCTTCATGCTTGTCTCTCCTATGCCACAGCAACACAGCACACAACAAATCCACCACACACCTCCGGCAGCACCACCCACCCTGCAGAAACTGGAACAACATCACCGAAGACCAACTGCACTCCACCCTGAACAAGTGCCCCCCAGCCACCTCCACAGTTGCCAACTCCTCCGCCCGCAACCTCCACCACTGGCTCACAGACTGCGCCAACACCCTCGCCCCTCTCAAGAAACCGTCCAACCGCCAACCCACAAACAAGGCTAGTTTGTTCACCCCTGCCCTCCAGGACTCCAAACGCCACTGCAGGTGATTGGAAAGGACCTGGAGATCCAGCAAGACCCCCTCAAATAAAACAGCCTACAAAGAAGCCATCACTACCCACCACCAACTCATCAAAATCACCAAAAAGACAGCCATCCAAGATAGAATCAATGCCAATGTCCACAACAGCAAGGAGCTGTTCACAGTAATCAAGGAATTCTCCAATCCTAACAGCAACACCAACGACATCCTGCCCTCCCAGGACCTCTGCGATAACCTTGCAATGTACTTCCACCACAAGATTGTCTACATCTATGACAGCTTCATGCCCCAGAACTCACCCACCACCGCCTACCCACCAACTCCCACCGATACCTCACCCAAATACACCACCGCCTACCCCCCACTGACCATCTGGAGCCCCCTCACCACAGAGGACAGGATCATGAGATCGATCCACTCCGGAGCACCCTCGGACCCATGCCTGCATCACATTTTCAACAAAGCGGTTGACACCATCGCCCCCGAGCTCTGCAGCACCATCAACTGCTCCATCGAAACCGGCACCTTCCCAGATGACTGGAAGCACGCAGAATTAAGACCCCTACTGAAAAAACCCACGGCTGACCCCAATGATCCGAAGAACTACCGCCCAATCTCTTTGCTCCCCTTTGCTGCCAAAGTTATCGAGAAGTCCATCAACGTGCAACTCGTTGACTACATTGAAGCCAACCACACCCTGGACCCCTCCCAATCCGGTTTCAGGAGCAACCACAGCACCGAGACCGCCCTCCTCGCCACCACAGACGACATCCTCGGCCTACTCGACCGAGGAGAGACTGCCGCCCTCATTCTCCTAGACCTCTCAGCAGCATTCGACACTGTCTCCCACCTCACCCTCCGCAACCGACTACATGATGCCGGCATACACGACAAAGCCCTGGAATGGATCACCTCCTTCCTCACCGGCAGAACCCAGAAAGTTAGACTCCCACCCTTCACCTCCAAGCCCACAGAAATCAGCTGCGGTGTACCCCAAGGCTCTTCTCTGAGCCGCACCCTATTCAACATCTACATGGCCCCTCTCTCCGCCATCGCCGACGATACGACCTCAACATTGTCTCCTACGCCGATGACACCCAGCTAAACATCTCACTCACCAGTGACCCTACCACCGCCAAGAGAAACGAAGGGCTGACAGCAGTCGCCACCTGGATGAACTACAACTGCCTAAAGCTGAACGCAGACAAGACCAAAGTCCTCCTCCTCGGTCCCACCACATCCGCGTGGAATAACTCCTGATGGCCCTCAGACATCCTCCAACCCCCACCGACCATGCACAAAATCTAGGCATCATCCTGGACTCATCGCTCTCCATGGACCGGCAAATCAACGCCGTCTCTTCTGCATGCTTCCACACACTTCACCTGCTGCGAAAGATCTTCAAATGGATCCCAACCGAGACCAGGAAGACTGTCACTCATGCCCTTGTCAGCAGCCGACTGGACTATGGTAACCCACCTTATGCTGGCACCACCATCAAGCTCCAAAAGAGACTACAGCGCATCCAGAACTCCTCGGCCAGACTAATCCTTGACATCCCTCGTCAATGCCACATCACCAAATACCTGCGAGACCTGCACTGGCTCCCCATCAACAAAAGAATAACCTTTAAGCTTCTCACCCACGCATTCAAGGCCCTCCACAACATCGGTCCCGAATACTTGAACCACCGCGTTACCTTCTACACCCCTGCCAGACAACTTTGATCGGCCGACCAAGCCCTCGCTGTCATCCCCCGCATCAGGAAAACCACAGCGGGAGGCAGATCATTCTCTCACCTGGCTGCCAAGACTTGGAACACCCTCCCGCTGCACCTTAGACAAGCTACCGCCCTAACTAAGTTCAGAAAGGACCTCAAGACCTGGCTCTTCGACTGAACTGCCCCTCAGCGCCTTGAGACCCTTACGGGTGAATAGCCATGCTTTACAAGAACCCAATAGATAGATAGAATATATTTCAATTGAACCTCTAGCTAGTATACGGCTAGATTACAAGTTTTGCGGTAATAGCTGCTTGGTACTAACTTGCAAGTTATTGTCACCGCTCACCTCCCTACAGCGATGGTATTTCAGGTTTGCAAAAACACGGCGTTAGCAGGCAATATTGCATCATAAAGCAAAATTGAGCTCCATACCGCACTCCAATACCAGCGCTGCGGTGAGTTGTGGTGAGCTGGTTTTACGTGCTCGTACATGATTTCCCCAGACATCAATGGGGAGAACCGGCTGAAAAAAAGACTAACACCTGCAATAAAGCAGCATAAAGCTCCGTAATGCAGCCCCATTAATTCCTATGTGGAAACTAAATTTATGTTTACACCTAACACCCTAACATGAACCCCGAGTCAAAACAACCCTAATCTGCCACCCCCAACATCACTGGTCTTCAAAAACACCTACATTATATTTATTAACCCCTAATATGCCGCCCCCGACACCGCCGACACCTACCTACACTTATTAACCCCTAATCTGCGGCCCCGACACCGCCGACACCTACCTACACTTATTAACCCCTAATCTGCCGCCGACACCTACCTACACTTATTAACCCCTAATCTGCCACTCCTAACATCAACGCCACCTACCTACATTTATTAACCCCTAATCTTCCGCCTCCAACATCGCCGCCACTATACTAAAGTTATTAAGTCCTAAGTCTAACCCTAACACCCACTAACTTTAATGTAATTAAAATAAATCTAAATAAAACCTACTATTAAAACTAAATACTTACCTGTAAAATAAACCCTAAGCTAGCTAATAGTTATATTGTATCTAGCTTAGGTTTTATTTTTATTTCACAGCTAAGTTTTTATTTTTTTTAACTAGGTAGACTAGTTAGTAAATAGTTATTAACTATTTACTAACTACCTAGCTAAAATAAATACAAATTTACCTGTAAAATAAAACCTATTCTGAGTTACACTAACACCTAACCTTACACTACAATGAAATACATTACATTAATTAAATACAGTTAACTAAATTTAAAAAAAAATATTTTATCAAATATTTCACACCTAATCTAATAGCCCTATCAACAAACCCCCCAAATAAAATCCTAAATAAAGAAACCTAAGCTTTCCATTGCCCTGAAAAGGGCATTTGGATGGGCATTGCCATTAAAAGGGAATTTAGCTCTTTTTCCGCCCAAACCCTAAGCTAAAAATAAAACCCACCCAATAAACCCTTAAAAAAACCTAACACTAACCCCCGAAGATCCACTTACAGTTTTTGAAGACCGGACATCCATCCTCAACGAAGCAGTCTTCATCCAAGCGGCAAGAAGTCCTCAACAAAGCTGGGAGAAGTCTTCATCCAAGCGGCAAGAAGTGGTCCTCCAGACGGGCAGAAGTCTTCATCCAGACGGCATCTTCTATCTTCATCCATCCGGCACGGAGCGGCTCCATCTTCAAGACATCCGGTGTGGAGTATACTTTTCTTTCCACGGCTCTTCTCGAATATAGGTTCCTTTAAGTGATGTCATCCAAGATGGCATCCCTTGAATTCCGGTTGGCTGATTAGCCAATCGGAATTAAAGGTGAAAAAATCCTATTGGCCAATAGGATTGAGCTTGCATTCTATAGGATGATTGGAACAGTCAATAGAATGCAAGCTCAATACTATTGGCTGATTGGATCAGCCAATAGGATTGAAGCTCAATCCTATTGGCTGATTGCATTTTATCAGCCAATCGGAATTCAAGGGACGCCATCTTGGATGACGTCACTTAAAGAAACCTTCATTGGAGAAGAGCCGTGGAAAGAAGAGGATGCTCAGCGCCGGATGTCTTGAAGATGGAGCCGCTCCACGCCGGATGGATGAAGATAGAAGAGGCCGTCTGGATGAAGACTTCTGCCCGTCTGGAGGACCACTTCTTGCCGCTTGGATGAAGACTTCTCCCGGCTTCGTTGAGGACTTCTTGCCACTTGGATGAAGACTTCTGCCGCTTCATTTAGGATGGATGTCCGGTCTTCAAAAACTGTAAGTGGATCTTCGGGGGTTAGTGTTAGTTTTTTTTTAAGGGTTTATTAGGTGGGTTTTATTTTTAGCTTAGGGTTTGTGCGGAAAAAGAGCTAAATGCCCTTTTAAGGGAAATGCCCATCCAAATGCCCTTTTTCAAGGCAATGGGGAGCCTAGGTTTTTTTATTTAGGATTTTATTTGGGGTGTTTTGTTGTGTGGGTGGTGGGTTTTACTGTTGGGGGGGTGTTTGTATTTTTTTTTACAGGTAAAAGAGCTGATTTCTTTGGGGCAATGCCCCACAAAAGGCCCTTTTAAGAGCTATTGGCAGTTTAGTTTAGGCTAGTTTTTTTTTTTTTATTTTGGGGGGGCTTTTTTATTTTGATAGGGCTATTAGATTAGGTGTAATTAGTTTAAATATTTGATAATTTGTTTTTTACTTTGTGTAATTTAGTGTTTTTTTTTTGTAATTTAGTTAATTGTACTTAATAAATGTAATTTATTTAAATGTAGTGTAAGGTTAGGTGTTAGTGTAACTCAGGTTAGGTTTAATTTTACAGGTAAATTTGTATTTATTTTAGCTAGGTAGCTAGTAAATAGTTAATAACTATTTACTAATTAGTCTACCTAGTTAAAATAAATACAAACTTAGCTGTGAAATAAAAATAAATCCTAAGCTAGCTACAATGTAACTATTAGTTATATTGTAGCTAGCTTAGGGTTTATTTTACAGGTAAGTATTTAGTTTTAAATAGGAATTATTTAGTTATTAATAGTAGGTTTTATTTAGATTTATTTTAATTACATTAAAGTTAGTGGGTGTTAGGGTTAGGGTTAGACTTAGGGGTTAATAACTTTAGTATAGTGACGGCGATGTTGGGGGCGGAAGATTAGGGGTTAATAAATGTAGGTAGGTGGCGGCGATGTTAGGGACGGCCGATTAGGGGTTAATAAGTGTAATGGTGGTGTCGGGGGCGGCAGATTAGGGGTTAATAACTGTAATGTAGGTGGTGGCGACATTAGGGGTGACAGATTAGGGGTTAATAAGAATAATGTAGGTGGCGGCGAGGTCGGGGCAGCAGATTAGGGATTAATAATATTTAATTAGTGTTTGCGATGCGGGAGTGCAGTGGTTTAGGGGTTAATATGTTTATTATAGTGGCGGCGATGTCCGGAGCGGCAGATTAAGGGTTAATTATTTATTTTAGTCTTTGCGATGAGGGAGGGCCTCGGTTTAGGGGTTAATATGTAGTTTATGGGTGTTAGTGTACTTTTTAGCACTTTAGTTATGAGTTTTATGGTACGGCTTTGTAGTGCAAAACTCATAACTACTGACTTTCAGTTTACAGTATGGATCTTGACGGTATAGGCTGTACCGCTCTCTTTTTGGCCTTTCAGGCAGACTCGTAATACCGGTGCAAAGGAAGTCCCATTGAAAAAGGACTTTTTAAAAGCTGCAGTAGTTACGTGGCATTACAGCCAAAAAAGTGTGTGGTATAGAGATACCTGCAAGACTCGTAATACCAGCGGTAGTGAAAAAGAGCCTTAATGCTGCTATTTCACTCATACCGCAAAACTCGTAATCTAGCCGATAGTTAGGCAAAACTTAGAAAGGATCATAATTGGTCATAAGGAAAATAAGATTGCATTATACGCAGATGACATTCTCTTATTCTTATCTAATTCTAAATATAATATTCCTAGGGTTTTTTCTATTATAGACCATTTTGAATCATTCTCGAGTTACAAAGTCAATCCATCTAAATCTGAAATCTTATGGATAAGGAAAAATAAAGATTCTTTAGTAGATCTTCCATTAAAAATAGTGACTGATGCCTTCAGATACTAAGGAATCCTTATCTTCCCTAATCCTGATACTTGGTATAATTTAAATATTCCTCCTATTCTGGAAAAAGTCAAAGACTATATGAAGAATTGGATAAATTTCCCGCTATCCATTTCAGGTAGAATTGCTATTTTCAAGATGATTCTTCTTCCTAAAATCCTATATGTTCTCCAAAATGTCCCATTTATTCTCCAAGGGAAAGACAAAAAAATCTGAATGCCTCCTTGTGATGGTTTATTTGGCAGAATAAGAAACCCAGAACTTCCTATAAAAAACTTTGTTTTCCGAAAAAATATGCGGGGCTAGCACTACCAAACTTGAATGTTTACAATCTCCTAGCTAGAATTATACCTGGTTGAATCTTTGATTCAGATTATTTTACTAATAATGCACTTGAAAGGAGTATGATATTTCCTTTCAACCCGACTGCATTGATCCATTGAAGACCATCTGCAATTTCTGATTTTGTGAAACAACTTTTAACTATTTACACTCCAATTAAAGCTTGCATTATACGCAGATGACATTCTCTTATTCTTATCTAATTCTAAATATAATATTCCTAGGGTTTTTTCTATTATAGACCATTTTGAATCATTCTCGAGTTACAAAGTCAATCCATCTAAATCTGAAATCTTATGGATAAGGAAAAATAAAGATTCTTTAGTAGATCTTCCATTAAAAATAGTGACTGATGCCTTCAGATACTAAGGAATCCTTATCTTCCCTAATCCTGATACTTGGTATAATTTAAATATTCCTCCTATTCTGGAAAAAGTCAAAGACTATATGAAGAATTGGATAAATTTCCCGCTATCCATTTCAGGTAGAATTGCTATTTTCAAGATGATTCTTCTTCCTAAAATCCTATATGTTCTCCAAAATGTCCCATTTATTCTCCAAGGGAAAGACAAAAAAATCTGAATGCCTCCTTGTGATGGTTTATTTGGCAGAATAAGAAACCCAGAACTTCCTATAAAAAACTTTGTTTTCCGAAAAAATATGCGGGGCTAGCACTACCAAACTTGAATGTTTACAATCTCCTAGCTAGAATTATACCTGGTTGAATCTTTGATTCAGATTATTTTACTAATAATGCACTTGAAAGGAGTATGATATTTCCTTTCAACCCGACTGCATTGATCCATTGAAGACCATCTGCAATTTCTGATTTTGTGAAACAACTTTTAACTATTTACACTCCAATTAAAGCTTGGTGAAAACTTTTCAAAATGTTAGGTGTGAATCCTAGTATTCCCAAAAATCAAATCTTTCTTGGCAACCCTGAATTTCAATTAGGCACACAATCAGCCCTCTTCCAAAGATGGAACACCCTGGGTTTGTCTAGGGCATCCCAGCTAATAGACTCAGAACTTAACTCAGTGAAGTCCTTCAATACTATGAGTAGGGAATTTAATCTTCCCAATAAAGATTTTTATAACTACCTGCAAGCTAGGTACTAAATTTTTAAATTAGCTGCAGAATTTGGTCGGAGTTGGTCTTGGGGTCCCATTGATAACTGCCTTGTGCTGATTAAAAACTGATTTTTTTCAATTTCATTCTGGTACCAATTGCTTATTTCCCAAACGGGAGAGTAAAATTTTATAGAATTATACCAAAACTGGGGTCTACAAGCCATTAAGTTATCGATCAGAGCATTATTAAAAGGTCCATTTTAACAACTGCACATACAACATTGTCCTCTTCTTGGAGAGAGTCCAATGTCAAATTACTTTACAGGACATATTACACTAAAGGAGCAAAGTGAGGTAACAATAACTTCAATAAATGTCCAAAATGTGCATATCCAGCAGCAAATTTGGTTCATATGATATGGGATTGCCCCAAAATAAAACAACTATGGCAGAAAATAGAATATTGGATTGTTAATGTTTTGAAATTCCCCTAAAAAACCTTATCCCTAAAATTAGTAGTATTTCTATCAGAAGCCGTTCATAATCCACAAGACAATAAAATTATTTACATGATTATCTTGGCAACAAGATATCTAATTTTTAAAAAATGGAAAGTAGGCAATATTCCTAACATCCCAGAATTTTATTTAAAAAAAAACAAACAAAAAAAAACAATGTATACTAGAACAACATGATACAGACATGCACAACGAACAAGACATATGCCGCTTCTTTAAAAAATGGGCAACCTTTATTAAAATTCTACCTTCAAGGGAAATTGATTATTTGATTTTCCCTGTTCGGAATTCAGAGATAGTTCTGTTAAGGATTTGGTGAGAGGTAAGAGAGAGTGGGATATTTTATTTATTTTATATTCTTCATAATTTATTTATTTATTTCTTTTTTCTCCCCCCCCCCCCCCAAATAGGTGGAAGTTACTCAGCTCTTAAAGGGACAGTCTAGGCCAAAATAAACTTTCATGATTCAGATAGAGCATGTAATTTTAAACAATTTTCCAATTTACTTTTATCACCAATTTTGCTTTGTTCTCTTGGTATTCTTAGTTGAAAGCTTAACCTAGGAGGTTCATATGCTAATTTCTTAGACCTTGAAGGCCACCTCTTTTCAGAATGCATTTTAACAGTTTTTCACCACTAGAGGGTGTTAGTTCACGTATTTCATATAGATAACACTGTGCTCGTGCACGTGAAGTTATCTGGGAGCAGGCACTGATTGGCTAAACTGCAAGTCTGTCAAAAGAACTGAAATAAAGGGTCAGTTTGCAGAGGCTTAGATACAAGATAATCACAGAGGTTAAAAGTATATTAATATAACTGTGTTGGTTTTGCAAAACTGGGGAATGGGAAATAAAGGGATTATCTATCTTTTAAAACAATAAAAATTCTGGTGTAGACTGTCCCTTTAAGTCCACATATTGTAAGGTTCATAAATAGTTTGCTTTCTTTTTAATTTGTTTTTATATTATAAGTATGCAACCTAACACAGAGTAGCTTATGGTTCATGTATAATTTATTTTGCCCTGCGTGAAAATGACTTTGTTATTTCAATTTGCCAACACGCCTTGCGCGGCAGAAAATTATGGGTTGAAATGGACCTTCTTGATTCTGTAATATATCTGTACGTTTCTCTTTCTTCGAAAATTAAATAAAAATATATTTAAAAAAAAAAAACAATAAAGAAAAAACTATTTTACAGTACACCGTCACTTTAATGCTCTGCTCCCAATTCCAGACACAACAGGGCTTAAATTTTAAACAAATATTGGTAGTTTAATAAACATGACTACAATTAGCCAATTGAATGGTTCTAGACTTCTTTACCTTAAACTCAGTTGGTTTTGAAACAAGACTTACATGTAACCAACTAAGTCATGTTATTAAACCATGTCATATAGCAATATCATGTTACTGGGCGGCATGTTATAGTGATATGATATTCTTGTGTGTCCCTATTGTCAACATTTACAGTGGTGCAAAAGATCCTGAATAATATTACTGGATAGAAATTGGCTAAAATGTGGAATATGGGGTGTTTGTATTTGAACTGGTAGTTACTAAACAAATGGAAAATTTCATATGAATGAGCTAACTAGCTTTTGGGAATTTGTGTATGAAAGAAGGTTGTTTTTTCTAAAGGTACTATGAGAATTGTTACATAATAAACCTAAATAATTTTGACTAATTATGATATAGGTGTTTTTTTTTTATAAATTATTATGTGAAATTGACCAATAGTTTGTCTTACAAATTTACTTTAACAATCAGTTTTTTAACATATTTACATATGATACACACATATATATTATACCCTCTAGCTGCCTATACACATAAATACAGGTCACAGTGATTTTACCCCTGCTTCCTTGCAACACATATAGGTTAGTAATCTCTCCCAGCTGCCAGTAATATTTACCCCCTTACAGGTACCAGTACTCCCAGGTACTAAAAACACTACAAGTAATTTATTTTACTCCTCTCTCAGTTACCAGTAACACGTATAAATCAGTTATTTTGTTATTTTACCCCCAGTTACCAGTAACACTTGTCAGCAATTCCCCCAAGATGTCAGTAATGCCTACTGATCAGTGATTAACCTCCTTAGCTACCAGTGATCAGTGATTTTACCCCAGGTGCTGGTAACATATGAAGATCAGTAACTCTCCCCAGTTGCCAATAATACCAACAGATCAGTGATCTAACCTCCTTAGCTGCCAATAACACATAGAGATTTATGATTTTATCCAGCTACTAACACAGACACATACAGATCAGTAACTCCCCCCAGCTGCCAGTAACATGTACAGATTAGTCATTGTACCTTCTCTTGCTAGTAACACATACATATCAGTAACTTTCCCCAGCTGACAGTAATTTTAGCCCCTAAGTGCCAGTAATGCATACAAATCATTTACCTTACTCCAGTAACAACATAAATATCAGTTATTTGTGTTATTTTACCTTCAGTTGCCAGTAAAAGATCAAGATCAGTCATTTCACCCAGCTGCCTACAGATCAGTGATTTACCTCCTTAGAGTGCCAGTAACACATAGAGAACAATGATTGTATCCCTACCCTCATGGCAACACATAAAGATCAGTAGTTTAGCCTAGCTGCCAGTAACACAAACAGATCAGTTATTTTACCCTTATTGCTGCCAGCAACATTTATTTAGACATGTGCATGGCGAAAAAATTCGGTTCGGATCGATTCGGAATTTTTCGAAGTTCGGTTCGGATCAATTTGAATTCGTAAAATTTCGAATCGATTCGTTTCGGATTTGTTTCGGATTCATTCAGATTCGAAGAAATTCGTCTGGATTCGGTTTGGAAATTCGGCATTTCGGTAAAGGTGGGATTAGACTAGTATTATACTGTATATTAGGTGTTAACCTAACATACTGTACAATACTAGTGTAATCCAATGGCCATCCGAATTTACGAATCAATTTGATTCGGTTCGACTCAGAAAATTCGGCAAAATTTTCATTCGGAAATTTGGTTCGATCCGAATCGCTAAATTTGCTGAATTTTCCGAATTTCCGAATCGAACCGAACCGAATCGCACATATCTAATTTATATGCATTCATATAAACTGGCCAGCTATTACTAGCACATACAGATCAGAAATTGTACCCCCATCCTACAGTTACAGATAAGTGATTTACTAACCAGATGCCACATTTATAGATAAGAGATTCTACCTCATAAGCAACAATAATACATACTGCTAAGTGATATTGTTCCCTAGATGCCAAAACATTTATAAAATAGTAATTTTATCCCTCATCTTCCAGTAACACATATAGAACAGTAATTCTATGTACCTCTACCTACGCCAGTAAAACATCTTACCAAATAAGGGCTAGATTACAAGTGGTGCACAAACTGTTGCGTGCAAGCAATATTGTCTTTTTCCATTTTTTGCACGCATTGGAAATATCACTTGTATTACAAATTGAAAGTAAAATTAATTTAAAATTACAGTTACACTCATATATACACTATCTGATAAAAATGAGTCATATAAATATAAAAAAAAAGTTATAAGGGTTAAAATGTATATGGTATATGACAAAGTGTTTGACTATAATGTATATATACATATATATACTGTACATGGTTAAATATTTGTATATGTATGTGTATATATATATATATATATACTGTATATGTGTGTGTGTATACTTATGTATTTATGTGTTTTACTGTATATTTACTGTACATATTTAAAGGAAGAGTAAATACAGTAGATTTGCATAATCAACAAATGAATGATAAAAAGACGATACTTTGGGGCCAATTTATTAATGTGCAAGCGGACATGATACGATGTAGCGTATCATGTCCGTCGCACATCGATAAATGCTGACAGCATACGCTGTCGGCATTTATCAGTACACAAGCAGTTCTTGTGAACTGCTTGTGCCATACTGCCCCCTGCAGATTCGCGGCCAATCTGCCGCTAGCAGGGGGTATCAATAAGCCCGATCGTATAGGATCGGGCGGATTGATGTCCATGACCTCAGAGCAGGTGGACAAGTTATGGAGCAACAGTCTTTAAGGCTCGGAGCTTGATAATTCGGCCTCTTAGTCTGAACTTCAAATGAGTAGTAGATTTTATTCTAATACATTTCAAAGTTATCTATATTTCCACTCCTCCTGTATCATGTGACAGCCATTAGCCAATCACAAATGCATTTACCTATATTCTGTTACTTCTTGCACATGTTGAGAAGGAGCTGGTGACTCAAAAAGTGTAAATATAAAAAGACTGTGCACATTTTGTTAATGGATGTAAATTGAAAAGTTGTTTAAAATTGCATGCTCTTAGTAAATCCTTAAAGTTTAATTTTGACTTGAGTGTCCCTTTAACATTCCAATGTTTTTCACTTAACGGAATATGTTATTTTTATTGTAAATATATATTCCTATATGTTTCTGTATATAACTATTTATCTATTCCTATAGATATATAGGTATGGATATATATTTTACATTAACATTATCACATAGATATATAGAAATATATATTTAATAATAAAAAAATACAACATTTTCTATGTGAAGAACATAGGAATGTAACATATGTGTAACATGCTTTGGAATTTTTGCCCTTTAGGTCTAACGCAGTGTCAGGTTAGCACACATGAAGAATTGCTAATCTCAAAGTGCGTTTTTTAAATATTAACTTAGCATACGGCCAGATTACGAGTTTTGCGTTATGAGCGGCTCGGTAATAACTTGCAAGTTATTTCCACCGCTCACCTTTAATAACGCTGCTATTACAGGTTTGCAAAAACCCGGCGTTAGCAGGCAATATGGCAGCATTGAGCTCCATACCGCACACAAATACCAGCGCTGCTTTGAGCTGGTTTTACGTGCTCGTGCACGATTTCCCCATAGACATCAATGGGGAGAGCCGGCTATAAAAAGCTTAACACCTGCAATAAAGGAGCATAAAGATCCGTAACACAGCCCCCTTGATTCCTATGGGGAAATTAAATTTATGTTTAAACCCAACACCCTAACATAAACCCGAGTCTAAACACCCCTAATATGCCGCCCCTGACCTCGCCGCCACCTACATTACACTTATTAACCCCTAATCTGCCACCCCGACATTGCCGCCACCTACATTACACTTATTAACCCCTAATCTGCCGTCCCCAATGTCGCTGCCACTTACCTACACTTATTAACCCTTAATCTGCCGCCCCCAATGTCGCCACCACCTACATAGATTTATTAACCCCTAATCTGCTGCCTCCAATGTCGCCGCCACCTACATTACACTTATTAACCCCTAATCTGCCGCCCCCTAAGTCGCTGCCACCTACCTACACTTATTAACCCCTAATCTGCTGCCCCCAATGTCGCCGCCACCTACCTACACTTATTAACCCTTAATCTGCCGCCCCCAATGTCACAGACACACACATTGCATTCCCTTGATGAAGCTGCATACCGCTCAGGAGCTTGCTTCAATTTTTGCCCGGGAGGTCTTCCGTTTACATGGGTTACCCAAGGAGATAGTGTCGGAATGGGGTAGCTAGTTTGTCTCCAGATTTTGGAGTTTTTTTTGTGCTCAAATGGGGATCCAGCTTTCCTTCTCCTCGGCATATCACCCTCAATCCAATGGGGCTGCGGAACTGTCTAATCAAGCTCTGGAACAGTTCCTCCATTGCTTTGTCTCAGATCACCACAATAATTGGTCTGAACTGTTACCTTGGGCAGAGTTTGCTTGTAATAGTGCTATTAATGCTTCCTCCAAGTTATCCCCGTTCATGGCGAATTATGGGTTTCAACCATCCTTGTTGCCCGATTCATTCATGTCTCAGGGTATTCCGGATTTGGAGGAGCATCTCCAGCAACTTCGTTCCACGTGGGTGCAGATTCAGGATTGACTTCATTGTTCTATGCAGCGCTAAAAGTTCCAGGCTGATCGCAGGCGTCTGCCCGCACCTTCCTACCAGGTTGGTGAGAGAGTTTGGCTGTCCTCCCGCAACTTGAACCTTCATGTGCCTTCCAATAAATTGGCTCCCCATTATGTTTGTCCTTTTTGAATACTCCGACGGGTTAATCCTGTGGCCTATGCTCTTGACCTTCCTTCTGCTATGCGCATCTCCAATGTTTTTCATGTCTCCCTCTTGAAACCATTGGTTTGTAATCGGTTTACCACTGTGTTGCCTCGTTCCCATCCTTTCTTTGTTGACAACCATGAGGAGTATGAGGTCAGCAGCATTATTGACTCTTGTATGTCCAGGGGCCGTGTACAGTATTTGGTTCACTGGAGTGGCTACGGTCCGGAGGAGCATTCTTGGGTTCCCTCCTCTGATGTTCATGCTCCCGCCCTCCTCCGTGCCTTCCATGCCCGTTTCCCCAATAAGCCTTTTGTCCTCCCATGGGGGAGGGGTCGTTGAGTGGATGGTACTGTCAGGGTTTTTTCCTTGTTGTGTTTGCCATGTGCTGCTGGCAGCCATTTTACTCACCTCTCTTCCTGACTATGGTGCATTGTGGGGGATGCTGCTCATTTCCTGCACTTCATTTTATGGCCAGACTTGTGTGCATCATCCATGTGAGACAGGATGCAGTCTCAGAATTGTGATGTCATCACTTATTATTTAAAGGGCCTCTGTTCAGTATGCTTTGCCTTTGCGTTGTCTCAGACCTGTTTGTGAGAGTTCCTATGTATTATCTGGCTGCCTGACGTCCTTCCTGGTTCCTGATCCCTGGCTCGTTTCTGACTCTACTGTTTTCCTTGTTCCTGATTCTGGCTCATCAGACTATTCGCTTTGGCTCCTGACTCGGCTCATCTGACTACCAGCTCTGGTTTTGACTCCTGGTTTGCTATTTGACTTGTGGACTTTTTATTATTTTTTGCTATTAATAAAGATGTGATTATTTTTGCACTTCTCGTCTCAGTCGGATTCCTGGCACCCTGACAGCTATAAACAAAGGGAGAGTACAACAAAACAATTATAGGGTTAAAATGGGTAGAGGGCCCTGCCAAGAGTTGCACTGTTGTAGTCAGCTCTTAAGAAGGTGATCTACAAACAGCTGGACTCTTAGGCTTACATGCTAAGGGGGTTCAGGGGATAGCAATGGAGGAGAGGAACTGGTATAAAGAAAGGTTAGCGTAGGTTGTATGCATCCCTGAACAGTAGAGTCTTTAGGAAGCACTTGAAGCTTTTAAAACTGGAAGAGAGTCTTGTGGAGTGAGGCAGAGAGTTCCACAAGATGGGAGCCAGTCTGGAGAAGTCCTGTAAACGGGAGTGTGATGAGGTGACAAGAGAGGAGGAGAGTAGGAGGTCATGAGCAGAGCGAAGGGGACGGAAGGGAGAGTATCTGGAAACAAAGTCTGAGATATAAGGGGGAGCAGTGCAGTTGAGGGCTTTGTATGTCAGAATGAGAATTTTGTGTTTGATCCTAGAGGCAAGAGGAAGCCAGTGAAGTGGTGCAGCAGATGAAGATTGACGTGTAAGGAAGATGAGTCTGGCAGAGGCATTCATTATGGATTGTAAAGGAGCTAGGCAGCAGGTGGGGAGACCAGAGAGGACAGAGTTGCAGTAATCGAGGCGGGAAAGAATGAGAGAGTGGATTAAAATCTTAGTTGTGTCTTGTGTAAGGAAGTGTCTAATTTTAGAGATGTTTTTAAGGTGGAAGCGGCAGGCTTTAGCCAATGACTGAATGTGAGGAGTGAAAGAAAGATCTGAGTCAAATGTGACCCAGAGACATCGGGCATGCGGGGTAGGGGTAATGATGGAGTTGTCGACAGTTAGAGAGAGATTGGGGGTGGAGAGTTTAGAAGAAGGGGGGAAATAAGGAGCTCAGTTTTTGAGAGATTTAGCTTGAGGTAGTGAGAGGACATACAGTTAGAGATGTGAGAAAGACAATTAGTGACACGGGTTAGCAAGGAAGGAGATCGGTCTGGTGCATAGAAATTATATTGTAAACCATGGTAGATTGAGAGGAGAAGGGGACCAAGGACAGAGCCTTACGGTACTCTGACAGAAAGTGGTGATGGCGCAGAGGAGGCCCCAGAGAAGGCTACACTAAAGGTACGGTTTGACAGGTAGGAAGAGAGCCACAAGAGGGTTGTGTCACAGACGCCGAATGATTGGAGGGTTTGGAGCAAAAGAGGGTAGTCAACAGTGTCAAAGGCTGCAGACAGATCAAGGAGGATAAGCAGAGAGAAGTGGCCTTTTGATTTTGCTGTAAGTAGGTCGTTGGTAACCTTAACAATTGCTGTCTCTGTGGAGTGATGGGGATGAAATCCAGATTGCAATGGGTCAAGGAGGGAGTTTATTGTAAGGAAATGGGATAGGCGTGCATAAGCTAGTTTTTCGAGAAGCTTTGATGCAAGAGGGAGGAGGGAATAGGGCGGTAGTTGGATGGGGAGGTAGGATCAAGGGAAGGTTTTTGAGGATAAGTGTGACCAGTGCATGTTTCAGCGATGAGGGAAATATACCGGTGCTGAGGGAGATGTTGAAAGTGTGTGTGAGTATAGGGGTAAGGGTGGCAGAGAGGGAGGGGAGTAGCTGTGAGGGGATAGGGTCAAGGGGACAGGTAGTGAGGTGAGAGTGCAGTATAAGTGCCGAAAACATCTTCCTCAGTAACAGGGGAGAATGAGCTAAGTTTAAGGTTATGTGGGTTGTGGTTGATTGAGAGCATTTGAGGGGGTGAGAGAATGGAATTATGTTGAGAGCTGATTTAATTTCTGATGGAGTCGATTTTGTTATTGAAGTGGTTGGCAAAGTCTTGAGCTGACAGAGAAGTTGTATTAGGAGGTGGGGGAGGGCGGAGAAGAGTATTGAAAGAGGAGAACAAATGTTTTGGGTTTGAAGAAAGATTAGAGATAAGAGTAGAGAAGTGGTGTTGCTTATGGAAATTAAGAGCAGAGTAGTAGGAGTTCAAGATAAATTTGTAATGTTGAAAATCAGCTGAACTCCTAGATTTTCTCCAGTGCCGCTCAGCAGTACGGGAACATCTGCGTAAGTATCATGTCAGAGGAGTATGCCAGGTCTGAGGATGAGTGTTTGATTTCTGAGCTATGGTAAGAGGGGCGAGATTGTCAAGGACGGATGTAAGGGTGGAGTTATAGTGGCAGATAGATTGGTCAGGGCAGGAAAAGGAGGAGGAGGATGAGAGGAGAGGTTTGAGGGAATTAGAAAGCTGTTGTTGATCTAATGACATAATGCTTCTGTGAAATTTGGTGTGAGGAGCAGAAGAAGGGAGAGTTGTAGGGAGGGATGATATGTTGCAAGTAAGGAGATGGTCAGAAAGAGGAAAAGGGGAGTTTGTGAAGTTTGAGAGAGTGCATCGATAGCTAAAGATCAGTTCAAGGGAGTGACCATTTTTGTGAGTGGGAGAATCAGTCCATTGTGACAAACCAAAAGAGGAAGTGAGTTGCAGAAGTTGTTTTGCAGAGGAGGCAGTGGGATTGTCAAGAGGGATGTTGAAGTCACCAAGAATGAGGGAAGGGGTGTCTGAGGAAAGGAAATAAGGTAGCCAGGCAGCCAAGTGATCTAGATATTGAGTTGAGGAGCCAGGAGGACGGTATATGACTGCGACACGTATAGAAAGAGAGACTAAGCAAATCATGTGGGTTTCAAATGAGGAAAATGTGAGGGAAAAGATGGGATATATTTGTTGAAAGGTGCAACGAGAGGAAAGTAAAATACCTACACCACCTCCTTGTCTATTACCAGACCTAGGAGTGTGGCTGAAGTGGAGACCCCCATGTGACAGAGCAGCAGTGGATGCTGTGTCTAGGGGAGAGAGCCAGGTTTCTGTTAGGGCCAGAAGGTTGAGGGAGTGGGAGATAAAGAGGTCATGTTTAGAAGTGAATTTGTTGCAAACAGAGCGAGAGTTCCAGAATGCACAAGTGAAAGGGGTATTGGCTTTTGATGCAAGAGGAATGTGAGTAAGGTTGTCAGAGTTTTGTTTTTTGAGTCTGTGGGATGGTATACATGGATGTGCATGGCTAGGCAGTTGTTGGGGACCAGGATTAGGGGAGATGTCACCTGCAGTTAGCAAAAGCAAGAGGGAGAGTGACATGAGATGAGATACAGATTTGCAGTAATGAGACTGCTTTTGAGACAAGGTGCAGGGGGAGAGAGAGTGTTTAAAGGTGAAAAAATCCTATTGGCTGATGCAATCAGCCAATAGGATTGAGCTTCAATCCTATTGGATGATCTTACCGCTGCTGCACACCAGTATCAAATTGCAACACAGGTACCTGGGACGCCAAGGGTTAGGTGTACTGCACCACTAGAATAGTCTATTAGGTGTCATTTGTACCATTTGGGTGCTTTGGAAAACGTGAGTACCTGTATTATTGGGGGAGCGAATTGATTCAGAAATACCATACTGATTTGCACTAGGAGTCGCCATTTTCCTCCTTTCCTTTCATAGATTTTGGAATCCACCTCTAATTCTAGAAGGAGCAGCCCGCTACATTGCACAGCTTGCTGGGACACTGCAAGTTCCCAGACCGCTCTCTAAGGCATTACCTCTGCCTTCATATATTGTGAGTATATTCATCTATACATGTTCTTTATCCAGTTACCATATTGGCTACACTAGGAGGCGCCCTTTCTTTTTCCCTTCTATTTCTTTAGTTATATTGTAGCTAGCTTAGGGTTTATTTTACATGTAAGTATTTAGTTTTAAATAGGAATTATTTAGCCAATAGGAATTTAAAATCTGTGTAACGCGCTTCAGATTTTGTACTTTCGGTCTACCTTGGTGTCAGGTTAGCGCACATAACAAATTGCTAATCTCAAAGTGCATTTTTTAAATATTACACATAAAATATTAAAAATATTAATAATAAATATTAAAAACGATTATACATACAGGGAGTGCAGAATTATTAGGCAAGTTGTATTTTTGAGGATTAATTTTATTATTGAACAACAACCATGTTCTCAATGAACCCAAAAAAACTCATTAATATCAAAGCTGAATAGTTTTGGAAGTAGTTTTTAGTTTGTTTTTAGTTATAACTATTTTAGGGGGATATCTGTGTGTGCAGGTGACTATTACTGTGCATAATTATTAGGCAACTTAACAAAAAACAAATATATACCCATTTCAATTATTTATTTTTACCAGTGAAACCAATATAACATCTCAACATTCACAAATATACATTTCTGACATTCAAAAACAAAATAAAAACAAATCAGTGACCAATATAGCCACCTTTCTTTGCAAAGAGACTCAAAAGCCTGCCATCCATGGATTCTGTCAGTGTTTTGATCTGTTCACCATCAACATTGCGTGCAGCAGCAACCACAGCCTCCCAGAGACTGTTCAGAGAGGTGTACTGTTTTCCCTCCTTGTAAATCTCACATTTGATGATGGACCACAGGTTCTCAATGGGGTTCAGATCAGGTGAACAAGGAGGCCATGTCATTAGATTTTCTTCTTTTATACCCTTTCTTGCCAGCCACGCTGTGGAGTACTTGGACGCGTGTGATGGAGCATTGTCCTGCATGAAAATCATGTTTTTCTTGAAGGATGCAGACTTCTTCCTGTACCACTGCTTGAAGAAGGTGTCTTTCAGAAACTGGCAGTAGGACTGGGAGTTGAGCTTGACTCCATCCTCAACCCGAAAAGGCCCCACAAGCTCATTTTTGATGATACCAGCCCAAACCAGTACTCCACCTCCACCTTGCTGGCGTCTGAGTCGGACTGGAGCTCTCTGCCCTTTACCAATCCAGCCACGGGCCCATCCATCTGGCCCATCAAGACTCACTCTCATTTCATCAGTCCATAAAACCTTAGAAAAATCAGTCTTGAGATATTTCTTGGCCCAGTCTTGACGTTTCAGCTTGTGTGTCTTGTTCAGTGGTGGTCGTCTTTCAGTCTTTCTTACCTTGGCCATGTCTCTGAGTATTGCACACCTTGTGCTTTTGGGCACTCCAGTGATGTTGCAGCTCTGAAATATGGCCAAACTGGTGGCAAGTGGCATCTTGGCAGCTGCACGCTTGACTTTTCTTAGTTCATGGGCAGTTATTTTGCCCCTTGGTTTTTCCACACGCTTCTTGCGACCCTGTTGACTATTTTGAATGAAACGCTTGATTGTTCGATGATCACGCTTCAGAAGCTTTGCAATTTTAAGAGTGCTGCATCCCTCTGCAAGATATCTCACTATTTTTGACTTTTCTGAGCCTGTCAAGTCCTTCTTTTGACCCATTTTGCCAAAGGAAAGGAAGTTGCCCAATAATTATGCACACCTGATATAGGGTGTTGATGTCATTAGACCACACCCCTTCTCATTACAGAGATGCACATCACCTAATATGCTTAATTGGTAGTAGGCTTTCGTGCCTATACAGCTTGGAGTAAGACAACATGCATAAAGAGGATGATGTGGTCAAAATACTCATTTGCCTAATAATTCTGCACTCCCTGTAATGTAATATATATATATATATATATATATATATATATATATATACATATATATATATATATATATATATATATATATATATATATATATACACATACTATGGCTTTTTTATAATTTTTTACATGTAATAATTCAAAAACGCACTTTGAGATTAGCAATTCTTCATGTGCGCTAACCCGACACTGCATTAGACTTAAAGTGCAAAACAAGAATCACGTTAAACATATATTTTATTTTCCTATGTTCTAAATTTTTTTATTAAATATATATATTTATATACGAGGCCCAGAGGGCAGTCTATGTTTAAAAAATTACAAACCCCAAAGGTGATATTACAAAAAATTAAAAAAATTAAAAATTACAGAAAAAAATAAACAAAGCTATCCAAAATAACAAATTTAAACCTAAACTAATACCCCTGTAAAAATAAAAAATCCCCCCCAAAATAAAAACACCCCTTAATCTAATACTAAACTACCAATAGCCCTTAAAAGGGCTTTGTAAGACATTGCCCTTAGTTAAACAGCTCTTTTTCCTAATTTTTTTTACCAATTACCCCTTAATAGTAAAACCCCCCACCCAACCAACCGCCCAAAATAAAAAAATCTAACACTTAAAAAAACCTAAGCTACTCATTGCCCCTAAAGGGGCATTTGTATGGGCATTGCCCTTAAAACGGTATTCAGCTCTTTTACTGCCCTTAAAAGGGCAATCAGCTCTTTTACAGCCCATTAAATCCCTTATCTTAAAAATAAAAAAAAATCCTAAAACTAAGCCTCAAATAGGTTTAACCGCTCCTGAAGTCCGACGGGGAAGGTCTTCTTCCAGGTGGCTCCATCATCTTCTATCTTCATCCGTAGCAAAAGTGGCGGCGAGCGGAGGTGCGGAGCTGTCTTCCCTGATGCATGGATCCGGAGCGGCGGTCCTCAGTGACGGTTCTCAGCGTTGGTCTTCAGCGGCGGTGGTCCAAAGCGGTGTGGAGGCTCCTCTTCATCCGATCTCCATTGTTCACTGAAAATTGAATGCAAAGTACCGCATTCAATTTGGGGTACCTTGCATTCCTATTAGCTGAAAATTTCCGGCGGACTTCAGGAACGAAGAGAACCTATTTAATTTAGAATTTTTTTAAGATTAGGGATTTAATGGGCTTGTAAAAAAGCCGAATGCCCTTTTAAGGGCAGTAAAAGAGCTGAATATCCTTTTAAGGGTAATGCCCATACAAATGCCCCTTTAGGTGCAATGGGTTTTTTAGATTTTTTTAGTGTTATTATTTTTTTTTTTACTGTTATGGGGGGACTTAGTATTTTTTAAATGTAAAAGAGTTGTTTAATTTAGGGCAATGCCCTACAAGAGGCCCTATTAGTAGTTTAGATTAGGGGGTGTTTTTATTTTGGGGCGGCTTTTTTATTTTCATAGGGATTAGGTTTAATGTTTTTTATGTTTTATAATTTTGTTTATTTTTTTTTTGTAATTTAAATTTTTTTAATTTTTTGTAATTTTAGATAATTTTTTTGTAAATTAATGTTAGGATTTTTTATTTTAATTGTAACTTAATAGGTTAATTAGGTTTATTGCGATGTAAGCGGTTGGCGGTTTAGGGGTTAATAGGTTAATTAGTTTATTGCGATGTGAGGGGTTGGAGGTTTAGGGGTTAATAATATAATTAGGTAGTTGGCATTGTAGGGTTTGGCGGTTTAGGGGTTGATATTCTAATTTATTTAGTTAGCGTTGTGGGGGTTTGGTGGTTTAAGGGTTAGGTAGTTTCTGTTGTGGGGGTTTGGCATTTTAAGGGTTAGGGTTTTTTTGTTAATACTTTGTGCGGGCAGTTATATATTTTTTTCTCTTAATACTTCGTGCGGACGGTTAGTTTTTCTTTTTTTAATACTTCTTGCGGGCGGTTAGTTTTATTTTTTTTCATACTTCTTGCAGGCGGTTAGGGTTTTTTTCTTAATGGTGCTTCGTTTGCCTATACTGCATCCAGGTGGATTCCGAAAATAGCAGGGTGGTGAAAGAAACATTCTTTTGGCAGCCTTGCGCAGCCAACATAACTTTGAGGATGCGTGCGCAACTGGCGACATCAACGGACGTGTTACAAACGCGATTATAGTATATATATACTATAGGGGTCAAGTCCTATTTAAAAAGTGTATGAACTCCCCAATACTTTCACCTCCAAACAATTAATATTATGTTATAAACACACACACACTGTATATATATATATATATATATATATATATATATATATATATATATATAATCTATACACTTTGGTTAATGAAATTAAATCCAATTACGGTGCAGTAGTCCTATTTTTGCTATGGGGAGCTAAATAACCCCAATCAAGCCACACAGAAATGTAAGCACAATGTGTTCCACACACTGCAGCTTGATCACACAGCAGGACCGCTGACAGGCTTGCATTTAGTGTATTGTAGGAAGTGTTTCTGCCCATTACTAAAGGATCTCACTATCCCTCTAACCAGACTATGCTACAGCTCCTCCCACCAGCAGCAGTAGTGTTAACTGGTATGTTTCTGTTCTCTTTCCAGAGGGAACTTAGTTCCACCTGCAATATATATATTTAATAAAAAACATGGAAGGGGACTGCACTCTCAGACTGGACTGGGTACACATCCCATAACCCTGCAATATGCTCAGCCCTGGGTGCTCAATGGCACTCACAGGAAGCTGTGCTGTCCCCAGACTCAGTGATGTGCTGTCATAGGAGGCAGGTGAGGCACCTATGTGTGTAATTACACCTTTTAAAGATGTTTATTAAAACTTTATTAAAGTTTATTAAAAAAAGTTTTTAAATATTTGTTGTACACTAAAGGTACCCCCCCCCACACCCCTGCCTATGACTCTGCCACCATTTTTTAACAATAAGGCTGCCTAATTAGTCAACTATATCCATCTCCATCAATATCCATATTGCGCAAAGAAGGAGAGGCTGTGAGCCATTAAGCTCCCCTCCTTTGCACAATATTATGGATGTAATTGTATAAGCTGCTACTAGAGACTGCCCCCAGTGGTGCTTAATGCGCTTAAAGGACCAGTCAACACAGTAGATTTGCATAATCAACAAATGCAAGAAAAAAAGACAATGACAGAAGACAGATTTTTTTCTGACAATTTTAAAAGTTATGTCTTTTTCCACTCCCCCTGTACCATGTGACAGTCATCAGCCAATCACAAATGCATACACGCGCCATGCGACAGCCATCAGCCATTCACAAATGCATACACACTTATTCTTGCACATGCTCAGTAGGAGCTGGTGACTTAAAAAGTTTAAATATAAAAAGACTGTGCACATTTTGTTAATGGAAGTAAATTGTAAAGTTGTTTAAAATGGCTGCTCTATCTGAATAATGAAAGTTTAATTTTGATTGAGTGTCCCTTTAAGTCTCTGTTCATGGCCCAGTGCCCATACCGATGTAACCGCTCCCATAGTGGCTGCTCTCTAAGCGCCCAGCTCTTTTTATCATGTAGGAACTTGGGTGCTAAGCCGACACAGAGAGTCGTGGACTGAGATGAGCAGTCATGTGTTGGTGAGCTGGTGAGGTGATGCTGGCCTGCCAGGACATGTGTGACTGAGCAGGAGGACTCTCAGTGTCTCTGAGCCCTAAGCTGGGCTCAAAGCCCTTGTGGTAGTTAGTGCCAGACTGTCAGTGCCACTGTTTGCCTAACTTGCCTGTTTCGGACGGTTGGACTTCGTTACCAACGGCGACCGGTGATACAAAACAGTGAGTACATTACTATCAATTCTAATCTATACTACTACCGAGGAGGTGGAGGACTGGTCACTGGAGTGGAGTGACTCAATCTGCGCCAGGCTGATTACCCAGAAAGAGATTCATTTATAATGTAAATTGTTGCACCGTATCATGATCAGGAGAACAGACCTTAATTGTGTGTGTCACACCTGATCCCTCTGTACTCGTCCCTTGTTTTCAAATTCTATATGTATATGTGTGGACTAGACTGTGGACTCTGGAGTGGACAACAGTCAGTGTCTGAGACTGTGAGTGAGTGACTTAGTAATATTAGTTGGGTAAGGTTTGGTAGGTAGGTCACGTACGGTGGAGTATTTGCATAAAACTCCACTCCTGCCAAGGAGAGCTGCTGGTGCTGACTGAGAGTGAGGACAAGTGGAGTCTCTACTGTATAGCAACTAAGGCCCCCTGACATGGGACACTGCATAAGTGGAATGTATGATTTCTAGAGGGACTGTGGCCTATTCAAAGACTGTCTGCTGACTTATTTATTTATATTTGAGCCTTGTCTATGAGGTACTAGCTAATGTTTTCCCTGTCTCCAGTCCTCAGGTAATTCAGAGTTGTTTTTCTTTATATATATATATATATATATATATATATGACTTAATTGCAACACTGAAGCTAATGTTTATGTGGCTGTATTAAAAAATCTGCACACCATATAAAAGTTGGGAGAAGGGGATGAGAAGGAAGGCTTGTTGCTTACCTGCAGTTTAAATTCTGGATTACATACAGGGCAACTTCTCCTCTTGATATCTTCTGCTGCCAAAAGGATGAAAGCCAATACCACACTCCTTCATTAATTAACAAAAACCCTGTAATATTACTGCTTGCTTGATCTACTCCTCTGCAAATGTATGCCTTATAGAGTATGAGCTCTTCTGTGTATGACGTGTTTATTTAAAGTCTTCAAGCTGCCTGTTACAAGGACTAGGACAATGCTTATTGCTCAGATTGAGCTAAGGATGATTTTGCTTAATACTGTCTGTATATGTAAGATCATTTATGCTCAAATCCAGCAGTAATTCTTAGTTTTTTTCTTGCCAATTTCCTATTTTGAAAACGTTTAATTTATCTGGCCTTGTATCTAGTGGCCTGATAACAGTACTACAAGCACTGTGTTATTGTCAGCTCTGTGTGTAATGTCTGTGCTGACCTAGCTTCTATATACCTCTGTGTGTAATGTCTGTGCTGACCTAGCTTCTATATACCTCTGTGTGTAATGTCTGTGCTGACCTAGCTTCTATATACCTCTGTGTGTAATGTCTGTGCTGACCTAGCTTCTATATACCTCTGTGTGTAATGTCTGTGCTTACTTAGCTTCTATATACCTCTGTGTGTAATGTCTGTGCTGACCTAGCTTCTATATACCTCTGTGTGTAATGTCTGTGCTGACCGAGCTACTATATACCTCTGTGTGTGATGTAATTGCAAAATAGAAAACAATTAAAGGGACTTATCCTAAAAAAGTTAGCCATTTCTTTTTATTCAAAAGTATGCTAGGATAACCTGATAACCCCTTTTCTTCTGTGCATTTTTTAAATAATCTTGGGGCATCTTCTGGGGTGATTTTATATAAGCTGCAGATGATCACTGTCCCTGAGTGTGAGAGGGAGTGTGAGAGGGAGTGAGCGAGACTGAGAGAGAGAGTGAGAGAGAGCATGACAGAGTGAGTGAGACAAGGTGAGAGAGATAGTGTGAGAGAGAGATAGTGTGTTTGTGTGAGAGAGAGAGAGAGAGAGAGAGAGAGAGAGAGATAGTGTGAGAGAGAGATAGTGTGTGAGAGAGATAGTGTGAGAGAGACAGAATGTGAGAGAGAGAGTGTGAGAGAGAGTGTGAGAGAGAGAGATAGAGTATAAGAGAAAGATAGAGAGAGATAGAGAGAGTGTGTGAGAGATAGAGAGAGTGTGTGAGAGAGTGAGTGAGTGTGAGAGAGAGAGAGAGAGAGAGAGAGAGATAGAGAGAGATAGAGAGTGTGAGAGAGATAGAGAGATTGTGAGAGAGAGATAGAGAGAGTGTGAGAGAGATAGTGTGAGAGAGAGTGTGAGAGAGAGATAGAGAGATTGTGAGAGAGAGAGTGTGAGAGAGAGATAGAGAGATTGTGAGAGAGATAGTGTAAGAGAGAGAGAGTGTGAGAGAGAGATAGAGAGAGTGTGAGAGAGAGATAGAGTGTGAGAGAGATACAGAGAGTGTGAGAGAGAGAGATAGAGAGAGTGTGAGAGAGAGTGAGAGAGATAGTGTGAGAAAGCGAAAGATAATGTGAGAGAGAAAGAGTGTGAGAACGAGATAGAGTGTGAGAGAGCGATAGAGAGATTGTGAGAGGGAGAGAGATAGAGAGAGTGCGAGAGACATAGAGAGAGTGTGAGGGAGAGAGTGCGAGAGAGAGAGAGATTGTGAGAGAGAGATTGTGAGAGAGAGAGTGTGTGTGAGAGAGAGAAAGTGTGAGAGAGAGATAGTGTGAGAGAGAGAGTGTGAGAGAGAGATAGAGAGATTATGAGAGAGAGAGTATGTGTGAGAGAGAGTGTGTGAGAAAGATAGTGTAAGAGAGAGAGAAAGTGTGAGAGAGAGAGTTAGTGTGAGAGAGATAGAGAGAGTGTGAGAGGGAGATGGAGAGAGCGTGAGAGAGAGAGTGTGAGAGAGAGAAAGAGAGAGTGTGAGAGAGATAGTGTGAGAGAGATAGTGTGAGAGAGTGAGAGAGAAATAGAGTGTGAGAGAGATAGAGAGAGAGAGAGTGAGAGAGAGAAAGAGAGTGTGAGAGAGAGAGTGTGAGAGAGAGAGAGAGTGTGAGAGAGAGAGAGTGTGAGAGAGAGAGAGAGAGTGTGAGAGAGAGATAGAGAGAGTGTGAGAGAGATAGAGAGAGTGTGAGAGAGAGATAGAGAGAGTGGCCTCTATTTATCAAGCTGTCAACCACAAATACGCTGGAATTCCGCAGCGTATTTGTGGCGAGGCTGATTCTCCATAGTTATCAAGCCCTACAGACCGGCAAAAGTAGAATCTAGTGATGTAACATACGATCCGCCGGGCTCAGTCCGACACAGATCGATGGTTACGTCACTCCAGATGTTCCAAATGCAAGTTCGGCACAATCTGACTACTTTTGGTAGTTATCAAAGAACAACCAGGTACGCTTGCCACTATTCCGGCCCAGCGTACCTGGTTTTCAATCCATCGCCCAGGAGGCGGTGGATCCCATAGGAATCAATGGGAGTCTGACAGCAGCGAGAGCTCATGTTCGCTGCTGCCCGATATCCCATTGATTCCTATGGGAAGTGTCTGCATCTAACACCCTAACATTTACCCCGAGTCTAAACACCCCTCATCTGCCCTACACCGCCGCCACCTTCTTTATACTTATTAACCCCTAAACCACTGCCCCGCCACCTACATTATACGTATTAACCCCTAAACCGCCGCTTCTGGACCCCGCCGCAACTAAATAAAATGTTTAACCCCTAAACCGCTGCTCCCGGACCCCGCCACAACTATAATAAATTTATTAACCCCTAAACCACCGCTCCCAGACCCCGCCGCCACCTACATTATACCTATTAACCCCTAATCTGCCGCCCCCTATACCGCCACCTGCATAAAGTTATTAACCCCAATCCTGCCGATCTCAGACCCCATCGCAAATAAATTAATTGTTTAACCCCTACACCGCCGCTCCCAGAGCCCACCGCCACCTACATTACATTTATTAACCACTAATCTGCCCCCCCTACACCGCCGCCACCTACATTATATCTATTAACCCCTAAACCTAAGTCTAACCCTAACCCGAACACCCTCCTAACTAAATTATTCCTATTTAAAACTAAATAATTACCTATAAAATAAACCCTAAGCGGAGGGCGGAGCCAACCGCCATTGCTAGAAGACGCATTGATTAAGAGCTCCTAATCTCAGTTTTAGAAAATATGAACTACCCTTGATAAAACCAGACTAAATGACTGGTATTGGAAGGACGTTGACAAGTAAAGAAGCCTTGGCCATGTGAATAGCAAACTAGTGCCTGTATAACTACTATTTAACTGAAAAATCGAGCCGGAGCTCTTTGTCTCGCGCTGAAGTGCCATTTTGATTGAGGAGATGCTACTATCTGCCATGAAGATCCCTGTGCTGTATTCGGACATCAGGCAGTTACTGGAGGAACATGGACAGCGAATGTGCGAGAGACTAGACGCTCTCACTGAAAAAATCTAAGAGGCACATTTACGCCACATCGCTGCTGCTGAGGAGCGGGGGGCGGCACCGGAGCCACAGCGGGACATAGTGTATGAGGATCCAAAGGAGGGCCTCCCGCTGAAGGCTCTGGTGAGTGCAGATACCGATAAAGAGCCCTGCCCGCCCTTTGTCGCTATGAGGGACATGACCGCGGAGGGAGCAGCTCAGCACGAACACTTGCTAGCGGGCATAGACCCTGTGGATCGGAACAGAGGTCGCGCTCTGTTATCCGCGACCCCCCTTGGAAAGAGCCATGTGGCCACGCTACGACGGCCCGACGGGGGCCACTTTCATGGTGCTCTAATATCCTGGACCTGGTGTCATCGCTTTCCATCGGCCCCCCAGGCTGGCTGCCCCCATCTGATCGTGGGAGGGTTTGACTGCATGCAAACGGGGTGAGCGGGACATATGGGAGGCGGGTATGACCGCCGGAGCAACTGCAGGATATACAAGAAACTTAGTGCTTCGGTCGGTTGGAGGCTTCCTCTCACTTGCGATTAGAAATCGGCTCATGATGACAAATAGTCGGATCCCCACCAGAGGATTTCCTCCTGCTTCCTTATGTTCCTAGAGGTGACTGGGCAGACTTTAGACTATACATGAGATTACATGCTATTAATAGCGCTGGTCTTAAACAACTATTGTCATAAATATCTATGTCCCTCTGGGTCTCCCCAGATTAACTGTATCTGAGTTCCAGAGCAATGATGAGAATCTAAAGTCTGGCAGCTCCTACATATGAACTGAGTACTAACCTGACCTGTGCTACATTCGTTTACTACTTAGGAAAAAATTACCTTGGAGCGTTGGCCTTTTATTAGTTAGCGGCCTGTTATCATATCTACACTCCAGTTGTGTTGAAGTCTGTCATTATGCCTGTAAACTAACAACCCTATATTTCCTATCTCCTTTCTAAAAATTTAGGAGCCCCTATACTGAATAATTCCAGGCCCAGGCTCCCGAGTGTTATGGCACTCTGCTGACAACGCATAGGTGTCTAGAGTTATGGGTATCAATTGGGAGACCTATGTTAGATGTTATACACATGTGTGGAACGAGTTCTTATATATATTACATTTCTTGTCACTTCTTGCATGATAACTAGGGCCCATACAGGTATAAATGCTTAGTATCAATGTTTTATGTATAGACAGGATGATAGCCTACATATTTTATCATTATATTGCCATGTATGATTAACCTAGAGCTTCTGTCTGAAATGTACACTTTAGTCTGGGCTGTCCACATGCTTAGCTGTCCTTATTCAGATAGTCACAATGTCATGTTGCTCAATCAATATCTCTGGGCTCTACGTTAGGAGTGTAAGTTAACAATAGTCAGATCTGTCATTTTTGGCTTTCCCCCCCGCCCCTCCCCCCCTCTCCCTCCTCCTCCCCCCCCTCCTCCTTCCCCCCCTCTCCTCCTTCCCCCCCTCCTCCTCCCCCCCCTCCTCCTCCCCCCCCCTCCTCCTCCCCCCTCCTCCTTCCCCCCTCCCCCCCCCTCCTCCTCCTTCCCCCCCCCTCCTCCTCCTTCCCCCCCTCCTCTTTCCCCTCTCTCCTCCTTTCCCCCCTCCTCCCCCCTCCTCCTTCCCCCCTCCTCCTCCTTCCCCCTCCTCCTCCCCTCCTTCCCTCCTTCCCCCTCCCCCCCTCTCCCTCCTCCTCCCCCCCCCTCCTCCTTCCCCCCCTCCTCCTCCTTCCCCCCCTCCTCCTCCCCCCCCTCCTCCTCCCCCCCCCCTCCTCCTCCCCCCTCCTCCTTCCCCCCCCCCCCCCTCCTCCTCCTTCCCCCCCTCCTCTTTCCCCTCTCTCCTCCTTTCCCCCCTCCTCCCCCCTCCTCCTTCCCCCCTCCTCCTCCTTCCCCCTCCTCCTCCCCTCCTTCTCCCCCTCCTTCTCCTTCCCCTTCCCTTCCTCCTTCCCCTCCTCCTCCCCTTCCCCCCTTCCCCTCCCCCCCCTTCCCCTTCCCCCCCCCCCCCTTTTTCCCCTCCCCCTCTCTCCCCCCTTCCCCTCCCCCCCCCTTCCCCTACTCCTCATTACTTCTGTGCGGTTGGGGATGATTCCCTTTCTCTCTGCACCCTTTTGGCAGAGTTTAGTAGCCTCTGCCCTACCTGTAGAGCCACAACTTAGTTTTTCTCTCCCTGCACCATGATAGAATGGCTCACAGGGGTTCATCACAGGATCATTGATTTTATAGTGATTTCCTGTTTCCTGAAGTTTACTTAAGATAATGGTTTTGAGATTGCCTATGTTCTAATGGAGGCTCAGTACTAATGGTTATTGGATTATAATAACAACTGAGAGAGGTTATACTCCATGCTTTTCCAAATGATGTTCTCTACAGAGTTACCCTGATGCCTTTATTATGCTCTATTATATTGATATTGTATATGCACTTCATAATCTGTATTTATCCCACATAAGCTGAAATTGCAATCTTTACTATTATCTACGTTGCCATATCCTCAATTGTTTTGTTTAACTTTTGTTCCCACGACTGGACCTGTTTGTTTGAGGAACTCGCAAAACCTATAAGATTTAAAAAATTGAGGTGCCCACTGTGTAATGTCATGTCAGTATAATATAAGTTGTACAATGTATTTTGTTGATGAGACTGTTGTCAATGAGTTATTTAACCTCAATAAAAAAACTATTTAACAAAAAAATAAAAAATAAATAAAAAAAAACCCTAAGCTAGCTACAATATAACTAATAGTTACATTGTAGTTATTTTAGGGTTTATTTTTATTTTACAGGCACGTTTGTATTTATTTTAACTAGGTACAATAGCTATTAAATAGTTATTAACTATTTAATAGCTACCTAGTTAAAATAAATAATAATATACCTGTAAAATAAAACCTAACTTAAATTACAATTACACCTAACACTATACTACCATTAAATAAATTAAATTAATTAAATACAATTACCTATAATTAAATAAAAATAACTAAAATTAACTAAAGTACAAAAAAACAACAACTCTAAATTACAGAAAATAAAAAAAATTACAAGAAGTTTAAACTAATTACACCTAATCTAAGTCCCCTAATAAAATAAAAAATCCCCCAAAATAATAAAATTCCCTACCCTATACTAAATTACAAATAGCCCTTAAAAGGCCTTTTTGCGGGGCATTGCCCCAAAGTAATCAGTTCTTTTACCTGTAAAAAAAGAAATACACCCCCCCCAACATTAAAACCCACCACCCACACCCAACCTTACTCTAAAACCCACCTAAACCCCCCTTAAAAAAAAACTAACACTTCCCCATTGAAGATCACCCTACCTTGAGCCATCTGCACCCAGCCAGGCCTAAGTCCTCAATGAATCCGGGTGATTCTATCAGCCAATCTGAATTAAGGTAGGAAAAATCCGATTGGCTGATGAAATCAGCCAATCGGATTAAAGTTCAATCCTATTGGCTGATCCAATCAGTCAATAGGATTGACCTCGCATTCTATTGGCTGTAGCAATCAGCCAATAGAATGCGATCAGCCAATCGGAATTCAAGGGACGCCATCTTGGATGACGTCATTTAAAGGAACTGTCATTCTTCATTTAGTCGTCGGGATCGATGGATGCTCCGCGTCGAATGTCTTCAAGATGGTGCCGCTCCTCGTCGGATGGAAGAAGATAGAAGATGCCGCTTGGATGAAGACTTCTGCCCATCTGGAGGACCTCTTCTGGCCGGATTGGATGAAGACTTCTGCCCATCTGGAGGACCACTTCGCCCGGATTCGTTGAGGACTTAGGCCCGGCTGGGTGAAGACGGCTCAAGGTAGGGTGATCTTCAATGGGGTAGTGTTAGGTTTTTTAAGGGGGGTTTGGGTGGGTTAGTATAGAGTAGGGAATTTTATTATTTTGGGAGGATTTTTATTTTATTAGGGGGCTTAGATTAGGTGTAATTAGTTTAAAATTCTTGTAATTTTTTTTATTTTCTGTAATTTAGAGGGTTTTTTTTGTACTTTAGTTGCCTGTAAAAAATAAAAAATAAAGAGAGAGAGTGTGAGAGAGATAGTGTGAGAGAGATAGTGTGAGAGAGAGATAGTGTGAGAGAGATAGTGCGAGAGAGAGATAGTGTGTGAGAGAGAGAGAGTGAGAGAGAGACAGATAGAGTGTGAGAGAAATAGAGAGAGTATGAGAGGGAGATAGAGAGAGTGTGAGAGAGAGAGACTGAGAGAGAGAGAGAAAGAGAGAGTGTGAGAGAGATAGTGTGAGAGAGAGATAGTGTGTGAGAGAGAGAGAGTGTGAGAGTGTGAGAGAGAGTATGTGAGAGAGATAGAGAGAGTGTGAGAGAGAGATAGAGAGAGTGTGTGTGTGAGAGAGAGATAGAGAGAGTGTGTGAGAGAGATCGTGTGAGAGATAGTGTGAGAAAGTGAGAGATAGTGTGTGAGAGAGAGAGAGAGAGAGATAGAGTGTGAGAGGGAGATAGAGAGAGTGTGTGTGAGAGAGAGTGTGAGAGAGAGAGTGTGAGAGAGAGAAAGAGAGAGTGTGAGAGATAAATAGTGTGAGTGAGAGATAGTGTGTGAGAGTGTGAGAGAAAGATAGTGTGTGTAAGAGAGAGAGAGAGTGTAAGAGAGATAGTGTGAGAGAGCGATAGATAGTGTGTGAGAGAGAGAGTGAGACAGAGAGTGTGAGAGAGAGATAGAGAGAGTATGAGAGAGAGATAGAGAGAGTGTGAGAGAGATATAGAGAAAGTGTGAGAGAGATAGAAAGAATGTGAGAGAAAGATAGAGAGAGTGTGAAAGAGAGATAGAGTGTGTGTGTGTGTGTGAGAGAGAGAGTGTGTGAGTGAGAGAGTGTGAGAGTTAGTGCATATGTGTGTGTATATATATATATATATATATATATACTGTGTATATATATATATATATATATATATATATATATATATATATATATACTGTATATATATACAGGGAGTGCAGAATTATTAGGCAAGTTGTATTTTTGAGGATTAATTTTATTATTGAACAACAACAACCATGTTCTCAATGAACCCAAAAAAACTCATTAATATCAAAGCTGAATAGTTTTGGAAGTAGTTTTTAGTTTGTTTTTAGTTATAGCTATTTTAGGGGGATATCTGTGTGTGCAGGTGACTATTACTGTGCATAATTATTAGGCATCTTAACAAAAAAACAAATATATACCTATTTCAATTATTTATTTTTACCAGTGAAACCAATATAACATCTCAACATTCACAAATATACATTTCTGACATTCAAAAACAAAACAAAAACAAATCAGTGACCAATATAGCCACCTTTCTTTGCAAGGACACTCAAAAGCCTGCCATTCTGGATTCTGTCAGTGTTTTGATCTGTTAACCATCAACATTGCGTGCAGCAGCAACCACAGCCTCCCAGACACTGTTCAGAGAGGTGTACTGTTTTCCCTCCTTGTAAATCTCACATTTGATGATGGACCACAGGTTCTCAATGGGGTTCAGATCAGGTGAACAAGGAGGCCATGTCATTAGATTTTCTTCTTTTATACCCTTTCTTGCCAGCCACGCTGTGGAGTACTTGAACGCGTGTGATGGAGCATTGTCCTGCATGAAAATCATGTTTTTCTTGAAGGATGCAGACTTCTTCCTGTACCACTGCTTGAAGAAGGTGTCTTCCAGAAACTGGCAGTAGGACTGGGAGTTGAGCTTGACTCCATCCTCAACCCGAAAAGGCCCCACAAGCTCATCTTTGATGATACCAGCCCAAACCAGTACTCCACCTCCACCTTGCTGGCGTCTGAGTCAGACTGGAGCTCTCTGCCCTTTACCAATCCAGCCACGGGCCCATCCATCTGGCCCATCAAGACTCACTCTCATTTCATCAGTCCATAAAACCTTAGAAAAATCAGTCTTGAGATATTTCTTGGCCCAGTCTTGACGTTTCAGCTTGTGTGTCTTGTTCAGTGGTAGTCGTCTTTCAGCCTTTCTTACCTTGGCCATGTCTCTGAGTATTGCACACCTTGTGCTTTTGGGCACTCCAGTGATGTTGCAGCTCTGAAATATGGCCAAACTGGAGGCAAGTGGCATCTTGGCAGCTGCACGCTTGACTTTTCTCAGTTCATGGGCAGTTATTTTGCGCCTTGGTTTTTCCACACGCTTCTTGCGACCCTGTTGACTATTTTGAATGAAACGCTTGATTGTTCGATGATGACGCTTCAGAAGCTTTGCAATTTTAAGAGTGCTGCATTCCTCTGCAAGATATCTCACTATTTTTGACTTTTCTGAGCCTGTCAAGTCCTTCTTTTGACCCATTTTGCCAAAGGAAAGGAAGTTGCCTAATAATTATGCACACCTGATATAGGGTGTTGATGTCATTAGACCACACCCCTTCTCATTACAGAGATGCACATCACCTAATATGCTTAATTGGTAGTAGGCTTTCAAGCCTATACAGCTTGGAGTAAGACAACATGCATAAAGAGGATGATGTGGTCAAAATACTCATTTGCCTAATAATTCTGCACTCCCTGTATATATATATATATATATATATATATATATATATATATATATATATATATATATATATACTGTCGGTTGCAATTTGTTGATTTGAATACCTGTAACTAGCACTGATTAATTGGAACACACAATTGGTTTGGTGAGGCCATTAAGCCTTGAACTTCATAGACAGATGCATCTGATCATGAGAAAAGGTATTTAAGGTGACCAATTGCAAGTTTTTGTTCTCTTTGAATCTCCTCTGAAGAGTGGCAACATGGGGGCCTCAAAACAACTCTCAAAATGACCTGAAAACAAACATTGTTCAACATTATGGTTTTGGGGAAGCCTACAAAAAGCTATTGCAGAGATTTAAGCTGTCAGTGTACATACACTGTGAGGAACATAGTGAGGAAATGGAAGACCACAAGCACAGTTCTTGTTAAGGCCAGAAGTAAAATATTGGAGAGGCAAAGGATGGTGAGAACGGTTAAAAAACAACCCACAGACCACCTCCAAAGACCTACAACATCATCTTGCTGCAGATGGTGTCACTGTGCATCGTTCAACAATTCAGCGTATGGGAGAGTGATGCGGAAGAAGCCTTTTCTGCACACATGCCACAAACAGAGTCGCTTGAGGTATGCAAACGCACATTTGGACAAAAGCCAGCTTCATTTTGGAAGAAGGTGCTGTGGACTGATGAAACAAAGATTAAGTTATTTGGTCATAACAAGTGGCGTTATGCATGGCGGCAAAATAACACAGCATTCCAAGACAAACACTTGCTAGCCACAGTAAAATTTGATGGATGTTCCATCATGCTGTGTGGTTGTGTGGCCAGTGCCGGTACTGGGAATCTTGTTAAAGTTGAGGGTTGCATGGATTCCACTCAATATCAGCAGATACTTGAGAATAATGTTGAGGAATCAGTCACAAAGTTGAAGTTACACTGAAGCTGGATATTTCAATAAGACAACAACCCAAAACACTGCTCAAAATCTACTCTGGCATTTATGCAGAGGAACAAGTACAATTTTCTGGTATAATGGCCATCCCAGTCCCCAGACCTGAATATCATTGAAAATCTGTGGGGTGATTTGCCCATGCTTGGCAACCATCAAACCTAACTGAACTGGAGATGTTTTGCAAGAAGGAATGGTCCAAAATACCTTCATCCAGAATCCAGGCACTCATTACAGGCTATAGGAAGTGTCTAGAGGCTGTTATTTCTGCTAAAGGAGGCTCTACTAAATTTTAATGCATATTGCACATTTTCTGTTAATCCAATAAACCTAGGGTGACCATATTGCCGCTTTAAAAAGCGACACATATGAAAAATACATATGTCAGGGTTCTTATACAAAACATTTCTTTAAACAGCCCTGAAAACAGCACTGGCATATGTATTTTTTAAATGTATCCCTTTTTAAAGCGGCAATATGGTCACCCTAAATAAACCTAATTTCACTACTGAAATATTACTGTCCTTCAGTTATTTGATAGATCAAATGAAATTGCTGATCCAAACACCCAATTATTTATAAATGAAAATCATGGAAATTGTCAGGGGTACCTAAACTTTTGCATACAACTGTATATATATATATATATATATATATATATATATATATATATATATATATATATATATATATATATATATATATATAAATAAAATATGTATGTGTGTTTGTTTCCAGGGCGTATCATTGCCAGTGCCTCACCAGCCTCTGATCTCACCGCACATCACTGCCCCAGAGTCACAGGCAGTTAACCTCAGACAGTTCTGGGTGTAAGGCACATAGGGAAAATTACAAAACAAATTAATACAACACACAGAGAAAGTCCAGCACTCACTTACAAAACAACTTGTAAGTGAGTGCTGGACGTAATCTGTGTGTTATATTTTAATACTATATATATATATATATATATATATATGTATATATATATATATATATATATATATGTATATATATATATATATATATATATATATATATATAAATATATTTATATGTGATAATGTTAATGTGTATATATCTATACCTATACCTATAGGAATAGATATACAGGTATAGGTATATACAGATATACTGTATATAGAAATATGTATTTACAATAAAATGACATTATTCTGTAAGTGAAGAACATTGGAATGGGGAATATTCATAACCCCTGTCAGGTTAGTGCGTGAGCGACAGTTGTTAGTTTTTTTTTTTTTTTTCTCCAGTTACTTCTATGGGGAGAATACGTTTACACTTCAGCGGAAGAGCTAAATAGCGTGCCACTTGTATGCTAGCCCTAAGTGGGTTAGTTGTTGGCAGAAATAACATTCATAGGGCCAAATAACGAGTGGTGCTCTAACAGTTGTTCTTGAGCAAAAAGGAGTTTGTTGCGGCTGTTTGTGCACAAAGGATGTAGTTACAAGTGTTACAAGTTAGAACTCAAAAGGTTGAGTGTAAATTGAAGTTAACGTCACAAAACACATAAAAAATACATATAACAGTACAGATACAATCATAATAACACTATCTAATAAAAAAAAATATTTAAAACAAATTGTGCATAAAGTTACAAGGGCTCAAAGATATGAGACGTTAACAAAATAACTTTTATTTCAATGTTAAAGTATTAAAAATGTCTTTAACAACAGCAGCAAAGGTCCTATCTGTACAATAATATGTATATAGAAGGGTGCTTTGTATTGTATCATTTTATCCTACACATACATACATTATATACCTCTGGGATTTATTAAGGATACACTTTTGTCCTAATAACTTATGGCTAGATTATGAGTCTTGCGTTATGAGTAAAAAAGCAGCGTTAAGGCTCATAACGCTGCTTTTTTACTACCACTGCTATTACGAGTCTTGTAGGTACAGCTGTACCGCACACTTTTTTTGCCTTACCGCAAATCAACTTACGCAATTTGCGTATAGTCTATTTTCAATGGGACTTCCATAGCGCCGGTATTACAAGCTTGTCCTGGGAGGCCAAAAAGTGAGCGGTACACCCTATACCGTCAAGATTCGTAACGCATTCTAAAGTCAGTAGTTATGAGTTTTACACTACAAAGCTGTAGCATAAAACTCATAACTAAAGTGCTAAAAAGTACACTAACACCCATAAACTACCTATTAACCCCTAAACCGAGGCCCTCCCGCATTGCAAACACTAAAATAAAATTATTAACCCCTAATCTGCCGCTCCCGATATTGCCGCCACTATTGGCTGTTCCAATCAGCCAATAGAATGCAAGCTCAATCCTATTGGCTGATTGGATCAGCCAATAGGATTGAAGTTCAATCCTATTGGCTGATTGCATCAGCCAATAGGATTTTTTCAACCTTAATTCCAATTGGCTGATAGAATTCTATCAGCCAATCGGAATCTAAGGGACGCCATCTTAGATGACGGCACTTAAAGGTACCTTCATTAGTTGGGTAGTCATCGTTGAAAGAGGATACTCCGCGCCAGATGTCTTGAAGATGGACCCATTCCACGCTGGATGGATGAAGATAGAAGATGCCGTCTGGATGAAGACTTCTGCCCGTCTGGAGGACCACTTCTCCTGGCTTGGATGAAGACTTCTCCTGGCTTCGATGAGGACTTCTCCCAGCTTCGTTGAGGATGGATGTCGGATCTTCAAAACTGTAAGTGGATCTTCGGGGGGTTAGTGTTAGGTTTTTTAAGGGTTTTATTTTTAGGTTAGTGCTTTGGGCTGCAATAGAGCTAAATGCCCTTTTAAGTGCAATGCCCATCCAAATGCCCTTTTCAGGGCAATGGGGAACTTAGGTTTTTTTAGTTAGGGTTTTATTTGGGGGGTTGGTTGTGTGGGTGGTGGGTTTTACTGTTGGGGGGGTTGTTTGTATTTTTTTCAGGTAAAAGAGCTGATTTCTTTGGGGCAATGCCCTGCAAAAGGCCCTTTTAAGGGCTATTGGTAGCTTAGTTTAGGCTAGGGTATTTTTTATTTTGGGTGGGCTTTTTTTATTTTGATAGGGCTATTAGGTTTAATTAGTTTAAAGATCTTGTAATTTGCTTTTTATTTTCTGTAATTTAGTGTTTGTTTGTTTTTGTAATTTAGCTAATTGTATTTAATTTAGTTAATTGTATTTAATTTAGGCAATTGATTTAATTTTAGTGTAAGGTTAGGTGTTAGTGTAACTTAGGTTAGGTTTTATTTACAGGTAAATTTGTATTTATTTTAGCTAGGTAGTTAGTAAATAGTTAATAACTATTTAGTAACTATTCTACCTAGTTAAAATAAATACAAACTTGCCTGTAAAATAAAAAAAAAAACCCTAAGCTAGATACAATGTAACTATTAGTTATATTGTAGCTAGCTTAGGGTTTATTTTATAGGTAAGTATTTAGTTTTAAATAGGAATAATTTATGTAATGATAGTTAGGGGGTGCTAGGGTTAGACTTAGGTTTAGGTGTTAATAAGTTTAGTATAGTGGCGGCGATGTTAGGGGCGGCAGATTAGGGGTTAATAATATTTAATTAGTGTTTGCGATACTGGAGTACGGCGGTTTAGGGGTTAATATGTTTATTATAGTGGCGGCGACATTGGGGGCGGCAGATTAGGGGTTAATAACATTATGTAGGTGTCGGCGATGTTGTGGGCAGCAGATTAGGGGTTAATAAATATAATGTAGGTGTCGGCGATGTCAGGGGCGGCAGATTAGGGGTTAATAAGTGTAAGATTAGGGGTGTTTAGATTCGGGGTTCATGTTATTGTGTTAGGTGTAAACATAAATTTTGTTTCCCCATAGGAATCAATGGGGCTGCGTTACAGAGCTTTACGCTGCTTTTTTGCAGGTGTTAGACTTTTTCTCAGCCGGATCTCCCCATTTATGTCTATGGGGAAATCGTGCATGAGCACATACAACCAGCTCACCTCTGACTTAAGCAGCGCTCGTATTGGAGTGTGGTATGGAGCACAATTTTGCTCTACGCTCACTTCTTGCCTAATAATGCCGGGTTTATAAAATCCTGTAATACCAGCGCTGTAGGTAAGTGAGCGGTGACAATAACGTGCAAGTTAGTACCGCACCCCTCATAGCGCAAAACTCAAACGTAATCTAGCTGTTTGTATTGAGTATGAATATAGTGCTAAATATTAAATTATATAATTTAAATGTATTTACATTGATGTATGTATGTGTGGGGATATGTGTATGTATTTATATGTATGTGTATATGTATACAGTATTTTAATTTCCAACATTTCTCTTTGTTGTAAATATCCTTATTGTGTGATGAGCGAATACCCTTGTGATCCTTCTGCTTATTGTCCCTAGATGTATATTTCAATATTTGTGTTAAGGTTGGTAAAAATGCATAATTAACACCCTGTAATTATAGAACTTCCACTATGTAATAATGATGTGTTTTTGATGTTCAAACATTTGACACAAAATGTATGATGTACAAGTCTCACAATAATGATGTTAAAAGTTATTCCTTTGTTCCTTAAGAGTAACTGGATAATAACAATATTATGCACATTGTAAATTCTTTCGCTCTATTCATAGACTCCCACAACTGTTTTGGAAGTGTTTATATTTATGTATATATTTTGAAGAAGTGGAATGATAAGGGTTAAATTACATTTTGATTTTAAACCAATTAAAATAAAACTTTTAGTTTAAAAGGGGCCAGAACAGGCCAATTGACCAAACTACGATTAAGGCTCACAAGCCGAAACGCGTCAGTGGGTCACTAGGATTTAGACACTTTCCTTCCGACCTTTGCTGCTGCTGTTAAAGAAGTTTTTAATACTTTAACATTGAAATAAAAGTTATTTTTTAACGTATCCGTTGGAGGTGCTCCTTTCACTTTTTCTTGTATCCTATTCGTTGGAATATCAGTGAGCACTCGTTGGGATTGGCCCCTTTGCACACAGCGGATACTCCCACTACCGATCACGTGATCGAAGGTTCGGGCTGCCGTATATGTCAAAAGCCATGCACATTCAGCCGAGGGGAGAGAACGGACGCTGAACACTAATGACCGGATATCTGGAAAAAGGTAGAGTCTCTACATAGATCTGCCGTTATGTCCAAGAGTAAAGGATAGTGGAGATGAAATCCGGAAGGTAACAAGTTTGCAGTGAGTTTAATTATCCCGTTTGGAGGATGACTTATGTATTGTCCGCTTTGGTAAATTTGGCATTTCTATTTGGCGCATACTAGGCACAGTTGTGTGACATAAAGGTAGTAGGAGTGCATTGAATGATTAAAGCTACTAACGTGCTTGGGTGAAGGGGACTGACAGTAGGTGCTAGGCATATGTGGCATTTATGTCTCAAAGATATGAGGTCTCAGGTGTTAAAAAAAAAGGACTGCAAAGGGCTTTCACATTGTCTATATGTGTTTACATATGTATTTATATGTGTATACATGTATTAACCCCTTTGCTACTGGGACTTTCAGAAAAGAACTTGCCCAAAGTACCAGAGAATGTTTAGCATTTTTGCTATCACTCCATTTAAACAGAAATAGAGCCTTGTTTTTATTTATTTACCTGTCAAAACTATATATATATTTTTTTTAAGTAGACAATGCAAGGTATTGATCTAGGCCCATTTTGGTATATTGTATGCCACCATTTCACTGCAAAAAGGTGACTATATAAATAAAGCATTAATTTTTTCACAAACTTTGGATCTCTCACTGAAATTATTTACATACTGTGTGTGCAATCATGGCACAAATGAATGCAAAAGCTTCTCTGGGTTTCACTTTGTTCAGAAATAGCAGACATACATGGTTTTGCCATTGCTTTTTGGTGATTAGAAGGCCGCTAATTGCAACTGCGCACCACACTTCTGTTATTCCCGGCAGTGAAGGGTTTAATCAGGTAGCTTGTAGGGTTGATTATAGCTTTAGTATAGAGATTTCCCTCCCACCCCCTGATCCCTCCCAAACATCTCTCTTCCCTCCCTCATCCCCCACTGGTCACCACCATCTTAGGTACTTGCAGACAGTCTGCCAGTATGCAGTTTAATTTTTTTTAAATGATTATTATTTATTTTTTGTTAAAAAAAAATCTGCAGTGTAGTGATCCTCCTCAACCCTCCCACCTCCCTGATACCCCCAAATAGCTCTCTAACCCTCCCACTGATGACGCCATCTTTAGTACTGGCAGCGGTCTGCCAGAACCTATAAAATACATTTGTTTTTTAATTATTTTCTTATTTTTGTTTTTTCATTTTCTGTAGTGAAGTGGTCCCCCCTCCGGTGATCATTGTCTAGGTACCCCCAATTCCATCTTTTTTCTGTAGTGTAGCTCCCCATCTCTCCCTTTTTTATGCAGTATAGGGCCATCCCACTCCCTCCCCCCCTCCACTGCTGAACCACCCACCCACCTGCCAGTTTCCATCCCACACCAGCAGATTATTATTATTATTATTATTATTATCGGTTATTTGTAGAGTGCCAACAGAGCGCCACACAGTGTTATCGTCTGTAGCAATCCTTCATATGGAACTAGCGTACCGATTGGGTCCCGGTTCCATATAAAGACAGATGCCATGAGCTCAGGAACTCCAGCTCTCGGCTGTTAATACGTCATGCGGTACGATAGGCAAAGTACTGTTTGACTTATATATACGTGATTTTAGCTTAAGGGGTTCACAGACATATATACACATAAAACTTTGTTTCACTTTGTTTTTACCCTTGGTGTCTAGCTGTATACCTATGGACTATTCTAATAAAGATTATTTCTTTTACTCAACCTGAGTGTCAGCCTCACAAAGTTTTGCTAAGGGATTTGGAACATTCTCCTCTTTTTACTAATTAGATGAAAACATGTTAAAGCATATTTATGCAATATTCATATTTTAATAACGTGCTATACTGTGTATTTTCGGTAAATATACTGAAAACATTCTAATGTTCTGCACATAGCAGAATATGTTTGAAGTATTCATAAATAGATACTCCTATATACAGTATAGTTGTATATCTATACCTATATATAATCATCTACGTATAGGTCTGGCTATATCAGAAATATGTAGAAATATGTATTTATGAATGAATAGAACATATTCTGCTATGTGAAGAACATTGGAATGTAAAATATTCATATTTTCATGTCAGGTTACGCACCTGAGAATATGTGATTGGGTTTGAGCTCGAGTAGGGTGTTTTTCCCACTTTTTTTTTTCTCCATTGACTTCTATGGGGGAATACGTTCATGTGATCGTGATATTCTAACTTCGGCTTTTTGGGTGAATTGGGTTAGCGCATGAGCGAAAACATTTTACTTTCAATTTGTAATACAAGCGCTACCCGACACGTGCAAAAAGATTACTTCTAGCGGAGCTCACTCTACTTGTAATCCAGCCCATAATGTTTGACTATATTTAAATATATCTTTCATCAATTGTTATTTTTTTATTTTGGAACGAAGCAGAAGTTATACACATTATCAGTTTTTTTCATAGGTATGTATTTATGCTAATAAAGTGCTGTTGCTCTATGAACTAGTATCTGTTAATTTGTCCTACGCTTTAGCATCAAAATAATACTACTGAGATGTTCTGGGTAGAGACTGATAACATTCAAAAAGCCTTTGTAGAGAATTATGTGTACACTTCTACATAGTAGGAAAAGATTATTTCAGATATTTCTAAAAGTGTTCTAGTCTAGAGGCTTCAGACTATATACAAAGATCATTATTGCTTTTCCAATCAAGTTCAAATCTACAGACCAGCAATAGAACACAATCAGGATGCTTCCTCAAATTCACTTGTATATTCGATGAGAAATATGTGTTTGCTTGTCTATTACTGAAGGGTCACATCTGGTGGCTGTTACCATTTTATCTGTTTATGATCTTTAACTCAATAATTTGAAGGGTGGCAATGAGGTCATATTGATCCGCTAACAGGCGCAGATTCACATTTATAGATATATCATGTATTTTCTTACCTATAACTTAGATTAGTTTCAGAGAATAACTAATGGTAGAGCTTACAGTCTTACTAAATGGTAGTTTGTTTCTACTGCAAAAAAGGTAAAGAAACATCCTTTTATACTTTTTAAATTTGAAAACATTTCTTTTGTCCAATTAATTTGAACCTAGAATATAATCATTTGCAGGGTATTGTCTGCATTTAAAGGGATATAAACATTTTGAGGTTGTAAAATAAAATGTCTAATTATGTGTATGTGTATTAAAAACAATCTTTACATTATATCTGCTAGATTTAGAGTTTGGCGGCCAAAGGGGTGCGTTAGCTACGTGTGCTTTTTTTCCCCCGCACCTTTTAAATACCGCTGGTATTTAGAGTTCACAGAATGGCTGGGTTTTCAGTGCGTTAGGCTCCAAAAAGGGAGCGTAGAGCATAATTTAACGCCACTGCAACTCTCTATACCAGCGGTGCTTACGGACGCGGCCAGCTTAAAAAACGTGCTCGTGCATGATTCCCCCATAGAAAACAATGGGGCTGTTTGAGCTGAAAAAAAACCTAACACCTGCAAAAAGCCGCGTTCAGTTCCTAACGCAGCCCCATTGTTTCCTATGGGCAAACACTTCCTACGTCTGCACCTAACACTCTAACATGTACCCCGAGTCTAAACACCCCTAACCTTATACTTATTAACCCCTAATCTGCTGCCCCCGCTATCGCTGACCCCTGCATATTATTTTTAACCCCTAATCTGCCGCTCCGTACACCCCCTCCACCTACATTATCCCTATGTACCCCTAATCTGCTGCCCTAACATCGCCGACCCCTATATTATATTTATTAACCCCTAATCTGCCGCCCCCAACGTCGCCTCCACCTAACTACACTTATTAACCCCTAATCTGCCGACTGGACCTGAGCGCTACTATAATAAATGTATTAACCCCTAATCCGCCTCACTCCCGCCTCAATAACCCTATAATAAATAGTATTAACCCCTAATCTGCCCTCCCTAACATTGCCGACACCTAACTTCAAGTATTAACCCCTAATCTGCCGACAGGAGCTCACCGCTACTCTAATAAATTTATTAACCCCTAAAGCTAAGTCTAACTTTAACCCTAACACCCCCCTAAATTAAATATAATTTAAATCTAACAAAATAAATTAACTCTTATTAAATAAATTATTCCTATTTAAAGCTAAATACTTACCTGTAAAATAAACCCTAATATAACTACAATATAAATTATAATTATATTGTAGCTATTTTAGGATTAATATTTATTTTACAGGCAACTTTGTAATTATTTTAACCAGGTACAATAGCTATTAAATAGTTAATAACTATTTAATAGTTACCTAGTTAAAATAATTACAAAATTACCTGTAAAATAAATCCTAACCTAAGTTACAATTAAACCTAACACTACACTATCAATAAATAAATTAAATACAATTCCTACAAATAAATACAATTAAATAAACTAACTAAAGTACAAAAAATAAAAAAGAACTAAATTACAAAAAATAAAAAAATATTTACAAACATTAGAAAAAAATTGCAACAATTTTAAACTAATTACACCTACTCTAAGCCCCCTAATAAAATAACAAAGACCCCCAAAATAAAAAAATGCCCTACCCTATTCTAAATTACAAATGTTCAAAGCTCTTTTACCTTACCAGCCCTTAAAAGTGCCCTTTGCGGGGTATGCCCCAAAGAATTCAGCTCTTTTGCCTGTAAAAAAAAAACATACAATACCCCCCCACATTACAACCCACCACCCACATACCCCTAATCTAACCCAAACCCCCCTTAAATAAACCTAACAATAAGCCCCTGAAGATCTCCCTACCTTGTCTTCACCATGCCAGGTTCACCGATCGGTCCAGAAGAGGGTCCGAAGTCTTGATCCAAGCCCAAGCGGGGGGCTGAAGAGTGACGTCCATCCTCGGGCTGAAGTCTGGATCCAAGCGGTGGCTGAAGAAATCCATCATCGGGCTGAAGTCTTGATCCAAGCGGGCGCTGAAGAAGTCCATCATCGGGATGAAGTCTTCTATGAAGCAGCATCTTCAATCTTCTTCCTTCCGGAGCCATCATCTTCCAGCCGACGCAGAACATCCTCTTCTACCGACGCCTACTCGCCAAATGACGGTTCCTTTAAATGACGTCATCCAAGATGGCGTCTGTCGAATTCCGATTGGCTGATAGGATTGAGCTCGCATTCTATTGGTAGGTAGGTAGCGGCGACGTTGGGGGCGGCATATTAGGGGTTAATAAATATAATATAGGGGTCGGCGGTGTTAGGGGCAGCAGATTAGGGGTTCATAGGGATAACGTAGGTGGCAGCGGCGTGCGGTCGGCAGATTAGGGGTTAAAAATTTTTTAATAGAGTAGCGGCGATGTGGGGGGACCTCGGTTTAGGGGTACATAGGTAGTTTATGGGTGTTAGTGTACTTTAGAGCACAGTAGTTAAGAGCTTTATAAACCGGCGTTAGCCCAGAAAGCTCTTAACTCCTGACTTTTTTCTGCGGCTGGAGTTTTGTCGTTAGATTTCTAACGCTCACTTCAGCCACGACTCTAAATACCGGCGTTAGGAAGATCCCATTGAAAAGATAGGATACGCAAATGGCATAGGGGGATCTGCGGTATGGAAAAGTCGCGGCTGCAAAGTGAGCGTTAGACCCTTTCCTGACTGACTCCAAATACCAGAGGGCGGTAAAAACCAGCGTTAGGAGCCTCTAACGCTGGTTTTCACGGCTACCGCCCAACTCTAAATCTAGCCGTATGTTCATTATTTATATTGCCCACTTTTCCTGTAATTTAAATCTGTTTTTTTATTGGTTTTAGCAAACATGATAAGATATCATACTGTAAAACAATTTATGTTCTACTAACAAAATGACAGTGGCAAGCCCTGTCTTCTTCATAGTTTGATCACAATATTGCGCTTGTTTTTGATAGGTTGCAATTTCGGAAGGTCTGCCAGTATTGTCACAATCACAAAATGCTTCTGTCATTAATATCCCTAATGCTCTGAATGGTAAAATCCTGAAAACAACACCAAATCTTAGTCTGCATTGTTAACCTCCTGCTACTGTAATCCAAATATCAAATGATTATTAATAACAAACAAAATGGTTATGTTGGTGGGTTTAGCAATTATATCAAACGTTGAAGGGGGCAGTATGTTGATTGATGCCTTTTAATACTGTTTAGTTTTCTTAATAGGTGACATGTGTGCAATTATCCTGTTGTGCTACAAAACCATAGAGATGGATGAACTTCTGCAACTCACTTCCTCTTTTTCAGTTTGTCACAATGGACTGATTCTCCCACTCACAAAGGTGGTCACTCCCTTGACCTGATCTTTAGCTATCGATGCACTCTCTCAAACTTCACAAACTCACCCTTTCCTCTTTCTGATCACCATCTCCTTACTTGCAACATATCATCCCTCCCTACAACTTTCCCTCCTTCTGCTCCTCACACCAAACTTCAGAGAAGCATTATGTCATTAGATCAACAACAGCTTTCTAATTCCCTCAAATCTCTCCTCTCATCCTTCTCCTCCTTTTCCTGCCCTGACCAATCTATCTGCCACTATAACTCCACCCTTACATCCGTCCTTGACAATCTCGCCCCTCTTACCATAGCTCGGAAATCAAACACTCATCCCCAGCCCTGGCATACTCCTCTGACACGATACCTACGCAGATGTTCCCGTACTGCTGAGTGGCACTGGAGAAAATCTAGGAATTCAGCTGATTTTCAACATTACAAATTTATCTTGAACTCCTACTATTCTGCCCTTAATTTCCATAAGCAACATTACTTCTCTACTCTTATCTCTAATCTTTCTTCAAACCCAAAACATTTGTTCTCCACTTTCAATACCCTTCTCCGCCCTCCCTCACCTCCTAATACAACTTCTCTGTCAGCTCAAGACTTTGCCAGCCACTTCAATAACAAAATCGACTCCATCAGAAATGAAATAAGCTCTCAACATAATTCCTTTCTCTCACCCCCTCAAATGCTCTCAATCAACCACAACCCACATAACCTTAAACTTAGCTTATTCTCCCCTGTCACTGAGGAAGAAGTTTCGGCACTTATACTGCGCTCTCACCTCACTACCTGTCCCCTTGACCCTATCCCCTCACAGCTAGTCCCCTCCCGCTCTGCTACCCTCACCCCTATACTCACTCACACTTTCAACCTCTCCCTCAGCACTGGTATATTTCCCTCATCACTGAAACATGCACTGGTCACACTTATCCTCAAAAAACCTTCCCTCAATCCTACCTCCCCATCCAACTACCGCCCTATTTTCCTCCTCCCTCTTGTATCAAAGCTTCTCGAAAAACTAGTTTATGCACGCCTATCCCATTTCCTTACAATAAACTCCCTCCTTGACCCACTGCAATCTGGATTTCATCCCCATCACTCCACAGAGACAGCAATTGTTAAGGTTACCAATGACCTACTTACAGCAAAATCAAAAGGCCACTTCTCTCTGCTTATCCTCCTTGATCTGTCTGCAGCCTTTGACACTGTTGACCACCCTCTTTTTCTCCAAACCCTCCAATCCTTTGGCATCTGTGTGGCCTCTCGTGGCTCTCTTTCTACCTGGCTCTCTTTCTACCTGTCAAACCGTACCTTTAGCCTTCTCTGGGGCCTCCTCTGCCCCATCACCACTTTCTGTCGAAGTACCGCAAGGCTCTGTCCTCGGTCCCCTTCTCTTCTCAATCTACACATCATCACTAGGTTCCCTAATAAAGTCCCACGGTTTACAATATCATTTGTATGCTATGTATGGATTTGGCTAATATGGAATAGTGCTTCAGTTGATTGAGCAGGTAGGGTTTATGTCAGGGAACCAGGTCTCAGACAGAGATGTGAAATGCTAAATTAATCACTCCTTTATTAAAAAATTAATAAAAAAATAAAGAGTCCAAAAGCCAAATGATAAGCCAGGAGTCAAAGCCAGTGCTGGTAGTCAGAAGAGCTTGGTCAGGAGCCAAAGCAAGTAGTCAGACGAGCCGTGGTCAAGAACAAGAAGATCAGTGGAGTCAGAAACTAGCCAGGGATAAGGAACCAGAAGGGACGTCAAACAAGCCAGATTAAACACAGAATCAGGAATACAGGAATCATAATTCTGGGACTGCAACCTGTCTCTCACTGATGATGTCAGTTTGTCCATAAGAAGGAGCCTGGGTGTAATGAGCAGCTTTACACACTCTGCTTCAGACAAGGAGAGAACACAGGTGAGAGAAATGGCAGCTATAACAAAAAGCTGCAAACAACAAGCAAAGTCAGGTGAAACCCTGACAGTACCCTCCCCTCAATGACCCCTCCCCCGCAGGAGGACAAAAGGCTTATCGGGGTAACAGGAATGGAATGCACAGAGGAGGGCGGGAGCGTGAATGTCAGAGGAGGTAACCCAATACCGCTCCATCAGACTGTAACCCTTCAAGTGAACCGAAAATTATATATGAGACCTCTGGACATACGAGAGTCAATAATGCTGCTGACCTCATACTCCTCATGGTTGTCAATAGAAATAGGACAGGAATGAAGCAACACAGTAGTAAACTGATTGCAAACCAATGGTTTCAAGAGGGAGACGTGATATACTTTGTAGATGCCTATAGTAGGATCAAGGTCAAAAGCATAGGCAACTGGATTGACCCGTCTGAGTACTCGAAAAGGCCCAACATAATGGGGAGCCAGTTTATTGGAAGGCACACAAAGGTTTAAGTTTTCGGAGGACAGCCAAACCCTCTCGCCGACCTGGTAGGTAGGCGCGGGTAGACGTCTACGTTCAGCCTGGAACTTTTAGCACAGCATTGACTAACAAAGGAAATGATTAATCTGCACCCAAATGGAACAGAGTTGGCGGTGATGCTTCTTCAAAGTCAGAATATCCTGAGACATGAACAAATTGGGCGACAAGGAAGGTTGAAACCCATAGTTCGTCATGAACAGGGACAACTGGGAGGAAGCATTGATAGCACTATTACTAGCAAACTCCACACAAGGTAACAGGTCAGACCAGTTATTGTGGTGATCTGAGATATATAACAGAGGAACTGTTTCAGAGCTTAATTAACCCCTTAAGGACCAAGGCCATTTTTCAATTTCTTTCCCTTAAAGACCAGGGCTATTTTTACATTTCTGCGGTGTTTGTGTTTAGCTGTAATTTTCCTCTTACTCATTTACTGTACCCACACATATTATATACCGTTTTTCTCGCCACTGAATGGACTTTCTAAAGATACCATTAATTTCATCATATCTTATAATTTATTGTTAAAAAAATTATAAAATATGAGGAAAAAATGGAAAAAAAAAAACACTTTTTCTAACTTTGACCCGTAAAATCTGTTACACATCTACAACCACCAAAAAACAACCATGCTAAATAGTTTCTAAATTTTATCTTGAGTTTAGAAATACCCAATGTTAACATATTCTTTGCTTTTTTGCAAGTTATAGGGTAATAAATACAAGTAGCACTTTGCTATTTCAAAACCACTTTTTTTCAAAATGAGGGCTAGTTACATTGGAACCCTGATATCTGTCCGGAATACCTGAATATCCCTTAACATGTATATATATTTTTTTAGAAGACATTCCAAAGTATTGATCTTGGCCCATTTTGGTATATTTCATGCCACCATTTCACCGCCAAATGCGATCAAATAAAAATAATTGTTCAATTTTTCACAAATTTTTTCACAAACTTTAGGTTTCTCACAGAAATTATTTACAAACAACTTGTGCAATTATGGCATAAATGGTTGTAAATGCTTCTCTGGGATTCCCTTTGTTCAGAAATAGCAGACTTATATGGCTTTGGTGTTGCTTTTTGGTAATTAGAAGGCTGCTAAATGCCACTGCGCACCACACATGTTTTAAGCCCAGCAGTGAAGGGGTTAATTAGGGAGCTTGTAGAGTTAATTTTAGCTTTAGTGTAGTGTAGTAGACAACCCAAAGTATTGATCTAGGCCCATTTTGGTATATTTAATGCCACCATTTCACCGCTAAATGCGATCAAATTAAAAAAAAAAACTTAAATTTTTTCGCAATTTTAGGTTTCTCACTGACATTATTTACAAACAGCTTGTGCAATTATGGCACAAATGGTTGTAAATGCTTCTCTGGGATCCCCTTTGTTCAGAAATAGCAGACATATATGGTTTTGGTGATGCTTTTTGGTAATTAGAAGGCTGCTAAATGCCGCTGCACATCACACGTGTATTATGTCTAGCAGTGAAGGGGTTAATTAGGGATCTTGTAGGGAACTTGCAGGGTTAATGTTAGCTTTAGTGTAGATATCAGCCTCCCACCTAACACATCAGACCCCCTGATCCCTCCCAAACAGCTCACTTCCCTCCCCCACCCCACAATTGTCCCCGCCATCTTAAGTACTGGCAGAAAGTCTGCCAGTACTAAAATAAAAGGTATCTTTTTTTTATTATTATTATTAATATTTTTTAGCATATTTACATATGCTGCTGTGTAGGATCCCCCTTAGCCCCAAACCTCCCTGATCCCCCCCAAACAGCTCTCTAACCCTCCCCCTCTACATTATTGGGAGCCATCTTGGGTACTGGCAGCTGTCTGCCAGTACCCAGTTTACAAAAAAAGATATATTTTTTATCTTTTCCACCCACTTTTCTGTAGTGTAGCTTCCCCCTCCCAGATCACTTAGATTATATAGTTTAAATTTTATATACCCCCCTCTCTCCCTCTAAATATAAACAAAATCTGTTCCATAGTGTAATGGTTCCCACCCGCTCCCTCCCCATGCATGCACCCGCCAGCCTCCCCCATGCATGCGCGCGCGTCCGTGCACGCCCCCAACGATCCCGCCCACGATCCCACCCACCTCTGCATTACGTAATGCACCAATGGCCGCCCACCCGCCTCCCACGTCGGCTCCCACCCACCAACGATTACGGGCCATCGGTGTCCAGTGCAGAGAGGGCCACAGAGTGGCTCTCTCTGCATCGGATGGGGTAAAATGTTATTGCAGTGATGCCTCGATATCGAGGCATCACAGCAATAACCGGAAAGCGCCTGGAAGCGATCAGGATCGCTTCCAGCCGCTTTCAACCCCAACGTCATACAGGGTACGTCGCTGGTCTTTAAAGACCAGGTTGTGTGCAACGTACCCTGTACGACGCATGTCGTTAAGGGGTTAAACTGTTCTGCAGCTCCATTGAACTAAGGATGATAGGCCGAAGGTGAAGGAAAGCTCGATACCTATTTGGGCACAAAAGGAGCCACAAAATCTAGAGACAAACTGGCTACTTTGGTCCAATACAATCTCCTTGGGTAACCCATGTAAACGGAAGACTTCCCGGGCAAAAATTGAAGCTAGCTCCTGAGCAGTAAGGAATGCAATGTGATATTTTGGAAAAATGGTCAACAACTATCAGGATAACAGTATTACCATTGGAAACAGGAAAGGCAACAATGAAGTCCATGGAAAGATGTGTCCAAGGATGCTCACCATTAGCAATAGGTTGGAGAAGACCCACAGGAAGACGTTGAGGAGTCGTATTCTGTGCACAGACTGAGCAGGAGGCAACTTATGCTACAACACCAAAACGAAGACCTGGCCACCAGAATTGTCGAATGACAGATCAAATAATTTGGTTCTTGCACGGGTGACCTGCGGCTTTAGGATAGTGGTATTTGTGCAATAGTTTGGTGCAAAGATTCTCAGGTAAAAAACACTTGCCACTAGGTTTCTCTCTAGGGGCATTGGTTTCTACAGCCAGGATCTCCTTCCCCAAGGGAGAAGTCAAATTGGTACGTATGGTGGCCAAAATATGGTCAGGGGGTATAACTGGAGTGGATACAGACTTCTCCTTGGACAGAGGTGAAAATTGTCGAGAGAGGGCACCAGCCCTAACATTCTTATTACCAGGAAGGTAGGAGACCACAAAATTGAACCAAGACAAAAATAGTGCCCAGATGAGAGAAGAAGTAGCAGGTACTCACAATTGAGGTATAAAAAAAAACTTTAGGGGGCGTGTCTCTGGGCAGCACCTTAAATGGTTGCAATATTGGTAGCTCTGCGTGAACCAAAGATAATTTGCCTGTTATCAATGGACTTTAGGATCATCTAATAACTTTACCTGGCTATTTAGTGACTGTAGCTCAAGCTGATCAGAAGGATATATTTTTTACTAGATATTTCACCCCTGCAAGCTAATCCGGAGCATTGAGGCCTAAGTCAGGCTCCTTACTGAGCGGTTCTCAACCCCCTCCCCCCCCGGTAAATATACAGGCCGGGTATACAGTGCATAGACACTGAATACTTTCAACTATGTTAACATTAGAAGTATGGGAGCTTGAGATTATTAATCATATAAAACAATGTCTCAGAGACTTTGAGCAAAACCTGCATGAAGCCTTCACGACAACTGGGGTCATGACTCAGCAATCACAAACTGACCCATTTCAAGGAGACATTCAACCTGCCGCAGCGAGAAAGAACACTCATACCTCTGAGCTAAATGAGACCTACACTGAGGGTCATACTGAGACACCAAAAAGCATAACGGCAGTTTCCGCAATTCCACCAGAGGTTGGGGGTAACCCGTCCCCTATTCTAAAAGGAGGCGCCCAAGCCGTCAGAGGCATTTGGTTCTCAGACTGTATTTTGCCAGCGATGTCCAGCGGCCCATCAACATCCACATCGATGAACCAGGGAGGTAAGTACTCTCCGGAAAAATTACCTCTATTACCTGTTCACCAGACTCTGATACAGCGCTCCCCGCCATGCTTTCACACCATGTCCTCACTTTCCAGGGAGCAGAGTGCAAACACAGAGCAGTAACTCTTGCCCTATTGCCTGCCAAGTCTCACAGAAAGCAAGTAGAAGCCTATGATGTGGCGGGACACTCATCAAAGTCGCAAATTGCACTAGAAGTCCTGAGTGTGGGTTTACATTCACCTTCTTACTCACCTCTCCAGACAGCCTTATGGAACTATCCTGCAGATCTGACTTACCAGGAAAACCTGTTGCTCAATGGGACTTTAAAATATGAACATGACCAAAGCGAAATCTCTGAATTGCAGAGGTCCGGAGTGGGGTAAAATCTTCTACAGGCTGTATAAGGTTTGTTGATCTGGGGACAATATGTGCTTTACCGTGAATTCTGTTTTTTTTTTTAATATTTATTTATATTGAGGTAATTAAAAAATACAACAGTAAACGTAAGTTCAGTTACATATAGTATAGGTAACAGTTACAATAGCGATTGGTTCGCTTAAGTATTCCAGTACAGAGTATTACTTTACAATACAAATGTCCGTATATACTCAAAAGAACAGGACAACAGTATTTTATAGAGTACCAATGAATCTATATATAGGAACCTCATTTTTAGTACAACAGCAAATAAAAGATCAATTCCAAACAATATAGAAAAATGGTTACAGCAGCGATTAGCTTGCTTGAGTATTCTAGTATAGAGTATTACTTTACCATATAAATTCCAACATATACACAAAAGGATAAAACAACAGCATTGTACAGAATAACCTTGAACTTATAAATGGGAACCTCATTTTAATTATGAAATGATCTATAAAATTGCATGTCTCCTGAAATTTGTATAAAAACAAAAGATAAAGGACAATCCCTATAGGGTGAACCGGGCCTCTCACGGACCCTAGATCTGTGATCATGTACCAATAGGGATTGAAAAAGAGAACATGAGCAGGAAAACAGGATACCTACAGGATGTATTTTCCTATGCTTACGGCGTAAGCCCAATGGAGTGTGTGGGGGGGGGAGGTGCGGGAATATAAATATTGTGAAGGCCAAGTTAGTAAAATAAATCACTTTTTGTGTTTGAGCAAGGAAGCATTTACATATAGCTACGATCGTTAAATGAGAACTAAAGACCTATTAGTCTAATCATTTTGGCTATTTGTATATTATATTATGATGCCTAGAGCTGCATAGTGGTGTCTCCCCTCAGGGGATGTTGTCACCACTGGACAAAGATGGGAAAAGGGTAATGGATATGACCCGCTCTAACCCGTAGAACGGGAAAGGATGAGGGGAGACACCTTACTTTCCTTTCTCCTTTCCTCCTTTTCTAGGTATGTATTATTGGAGCTAACTTAGACATATAAACCATAAACCAGGTGATATTATACAAAATAGGAACAAGTGTGTTATTGGTTTGCACTATGGGTATATTAAAGGCTCATAACACCTATGAATACCACATTAATAAAGTGATAAGGTCGCAGCCACCTCAAAATAGGTGGAAGCTAACAGGGCTCAAAACTATTTCCTGGTGTCAGTATGGAAAGTGGCATATCTAAGAAATGATTCCCAACCATGATGTACCCTGAAATATGTAAATGTAACCCAAGTTAAATTAGAACTATTTTATCCTAAATATCTTATGTACTTATTATCATAGGTTACCTTGCGATATAACCTGACCTGAATGGCCGATAGTCTACTCAATTTAGATTACTGTAATAAACCGACTAGTGCAACACAGCATACACTCTGAATTATTTCTTGGAGTTTTAAACTGCAGTCTAATATCTGGCTGTCTTCTGTAACATGTCAGGCTCCCCTATCACGCGGGCATGGGACCTATGCCCCACAACAAGGTGGGCCACACGTTTAGGTCTATATAGCGTATACATCCTGTTACTTTTCTTGCTATCTAGAAGATAAATTCCAGCCATTAACACAAAAATAGGTCCAAATAGAGAGTATCACATTATTTTAAATTGTCGACTTTGATGGGGTGGGTTAAACGGTTTAGGCAACCACAGGTCCTTTACATTTAACTTAGATTGGGTTACCAAATAGTTAGCTATTATCAACACCTAGTTCAAGGGGTTAAAGAAAATGAGTTAGTGATGGACATTTTTCCTTTCCCCAGGGAGATTGCATAACCTGAAAGACAGGATAAAGCTGTATCAGGGATATATGTGTAACGGACTATAAACTTAAAGCTACATATAAATAACTGCTTTGAAAGAAGGGCACTCAATGAAAATACAAAGGAACCTTTTGAAGGACTGTACATTAACCAGTCTAGAAATCTAATTATGCAGCTTAGCTTTTGGAGAAATATTGAAACAAACTCATCTATCTATCATAAAAATAAATGCCCTAGATCTTCTTAGGTGTATTAAACATAGGGGGATAGTCTTGGGTTGAAAGGTCTAACAGTTTAATATAGGTTTCAGTAAAGAATAACACATTATTTGAAAATGTCAACTTTGGTAATATGGTTTAAGCGGTGTTGACATCTACAGGTCCTTTTACATATAACTTAGGTAAGTTCCCCAAGCGATAGTGAATCCAGGGTCTAAATAACAATCACATATATCTGCTACATCCTACACATGCACAACAAGTACAAAAAGTTTAACAGGATAAAGTGTAATGGTGGCCGTGGAAGCATATGGCTGAATGTGATAAATATCCATCAGCTGTGATCTAGAAAAGCTTAGTGAATAGGGTCAACATGAAGCTGGGAATTGTGGCTCCCAGTAAAATAAGCATGAAACATATGAGCAGAGATAACGATGCAAGTGTGGTCTCTATTACATAAACTGATCTCTGAAAATTAGATTCTAACTCAACAAGGACATCATTATACACGAAAAGCAAACTAGCAAGTCAGAAATATGAAACAGTATATAACTAGGAAACGTTAAACAAACATGTGTATCCACCTAGCGCACAACACATTTTAGGTATAACAAAACAGTTCTCCAGAGCAGCCAATAAGTCCGGATAAACAGAATGGACTTGAGTAGCTACGGTACAGAACCTTTAGCCAATGCCTCTAGGAATCATTGGCTCCGTGTCCGTTAATAGCAGTCCCTTTACAAATTCCTTTACCACAGCCGGGGCATTGTGAGATGCGGTATACAAGAATGAGGCCAATATGTGTGAGGATGTCAATAGTGTTCCAAGTCCTCTACGAGTCAAATATGCCTGTCCTAGGGTATAACAGGCTAGTCTTACTGACCTTATGTTAGCTGCCTAGAGATTAAAGTATGCGATCATGCATAGACTCCCTCTACTGCAAAGGTTTCGGAGCTCAAATAGGGTATTGTCCAGGGTGCATGGACGATGCAGTAATGTGTCAATCCTCACAAGGTATTCTGATGTTGTCTCAGAGCCGCCGCTTAGGCTTAGTAGACATAGGTTCCCGGGAGCAGAAAATAAATACAGAGTCTGCTGATTCAACACCTGTCATCTCTCTTCATCCGGTAGCCAGTACCTCTTCATGCTGTGAGGCGATGCTACGCCTCTAGCGGTGTGGATAGTAGTAGCTATGTTTGGTCCATCTTTTGTCCTGTTATGGACTTCTGGACTGTGCATGGTTTGAGGAGTCGAGATACGATGAGGTGCTGTCCCCAGTAAATCATTGATCAGCTGTGCCCTAAAGAGCTGAAAGGACATCTCGATGAGGCTGAGAGTGGTTGCTTCCCATTCGTCCATGGCAGCCATTTTCCTTTTTAGGATATTCCAGACCACAACTAGTATAGCGTCTAGGGCTGCTCTGCTAGTTTACTTTGATGATCAGGGTGCAAATAGGAGTTAGTCGCTTAGGTATTATGATATGTAGTCTTGTTTTAGCTGTCTCTGGTCCCTTTGGAACTCTGATCCAAATATGTACCCACGTGGCTATATCATAGAGCTGCAATCAGGGTGAAATTCCATATTTAAGTTGCCACTCTTGATTGATAGCATAACTGATTATTAAGCCGGTCAGGGATGATCAATGAGACTTTTGAATCATATATTAAATTAAGTTTTACCCCTAAAAACAGGGTTAAGAACCGGAGCTCTTGTAATGTGCATCCAACCACTTTGGTAGTTGTCTCCACCCCCCGTGACTTCTGTTTTAAGACTTTTAGTCAGATCTCTGAAATTCTACTATAGAAGACCTTTTATGCCGGTTATGTTTCACTCGCTCATTTCCTTTGTTGCATTCTGTTCCTTTGTATTACCCTTCCTTTTTGATTCCTATTCCATGTTAACCACCCCATTAGTGGGAGGTAGTCTGGGTGATGTCTTCATACTGGGATATACTTGTATTTAGCGGCTTCTAGTTCGCCCCCGATAATTTAATATGCCTACTATTTTAAACAAATGTCAAGTGTATATGTACATAATAGTAGTTAACTGTGTTTGACTAATTTGTCATATCATTATATATAAGGTCATTGTTAATCCTCTAATATGGCTTCTATCCTACTGCTACAATACAGTTACAATTTTAACCCTGATCTTTATATACACTTAAATATTAAGATAAGGTCTGCAGGCCCCTACTGTCTAAGGACACAAATACTGTTACAAGCAGCTTCACTCAGCTCCTAACTATTTATAGCTTCAGATACTCCCTAATTATATTTACATACTACCAATTATCAGTTTTAGACGTTCGTTATATTTGCAGTTGATATGTTCTATGGCCCAAAAGTGGCCTGATAATTCTATAATCCTCCTTCCATATTTCCAGTTAACTATATTGGAGGTCCAAGAGCGGCCTCATTTTGCTTTAAGGCTGTAGAAAAATTAGGGTTTTTAATATGTTTTATGCTAGTTTATTATTGTATTCCAAGGATGATGTTGTTGTACTTAATAGTATCCTGCATTACTAATATGTGTATCATTATTCTGTCATGAAGAGTACTGATTGTACGACTTTGCATTCACCCAATGTAACTATTCGTGTATGCATTTATTTTTATTTTCCCTCAATAAAAAATATATATATATAAAAAAAAATTATTCCAAACTTGTTTGGCAAATTAAAAAAGGCTCAAAGACCTTAAAAAACAAGGCACAAAACAGAACACAGGTAGACAAACAGGATGCGTCTGACATGTTTTGCGCCCACTACAGGCGCTAACTCATAGACAAAAATAGCGCCCATCTGGCATTTCGGGTGACAAACGTTTAGCTTTGGATAGAGAAGTCAAATTCTTATGGTCAGTGAGGATAAGCACCGTTACACTAGTACCTTCAAAAAGGTGCCTCCACTCCTTAAATGCCAAAATTATGACCAGTAATTACCCATCTCCAATTTTATAATTGCATTCTGCTGGGGACAATTTCTTAGAAAAGAAATGGCACGGATGCAAGGAGAATGACGTTCAGATAAGGGCGCCTACTCCTGTCTCAGACGCATCGACCTCTAGAACAAAAGGCAGAGCATGTAATGCTCATGGGATATTCCTCTATCAAACCAAACTTGGCCAGTAGACTTCTTATCTCGACATCAAGTGAAGTGATAGGAGATATCCCAGAGCAGAAAAAGTTTGTAAAATGAGGTAAGTAGTACTCACAGAAGGCAGGGCAGTCCTTAGGGCAATAGGAAGGAAATCTGGCAGTATAGCAGATCAGGGGTAAACCAATAGAAGGACCAGGAACATGCAGGAATCAGCCATAAAGATAAATCCAACAGTATAGCAGTTCAGGGGTAAACCAATAGAATGGTCAAACAAGCAGGGTTCAGCAACGGTATATCAATCTAGCAGATTAGAGGTTAACAGGTAGAGTGGTCAGACAAGCAGAATTCAGCATCAGTATATTAATCCAGCAAATTAGGGTTAAGCAGGCAGAGTGGTCAGACAAGCAGAGTTCAGCAGCAGTATGTCAATCCAGCAGTTTAGGGGTTAAGCAGGCAGAGTGGTCAGACAAGCAGAGTTAAGCAACAGTATATCAATCCAGCAGTTTAGGGGTTAAGCAAGCAGAGTAGTCAGACAGGCATAGTTCAGTAACAGTATATCAATCCAGTAGTTCAGGGGTTAAGCAGGCAAAAGTAGTCGGACAGGCAGAGTTCAGTAACGTTAACAGTCCAGTAATACACAGAATATAGCACCGAGGAGCACAAACAGTAACACCTATACTTGGGCAGAGATACTAGAAGAAGAGAGACTTACATAGGTGCAGGATTCATGCCACAGCTCCAGATCCCACATCAGAAAGGAGGAGAGGTGCGACAATGACGCCATTGTCGCACGCTCAGAGGAACCGCAGCATGGCAG